>NW_026876186.1:0-19064 GCF_032173495.1 Musca vetustissima
TATCGAGATGCTTGAATATGGTGCTGCTAACTACCATGTTTTTTGCTGCCACGAAGTCAATTAACCTCATGCCGTTGTCAGATGCTTCTTCATGAAGGCTGAATTTTCCGACGGTGGGGCCAAAGATATTTTCCCTTCCGATTTTTGCATAAAAATCTCCTAGCAGAATTTTAATGTCAAGGCCAGGGCAGCGATCATATGCTGCATGTCTCCAGGCGTTCTGATCATCTTTGCCTTCGGTCGGAGCATGGGCGCAAATAAGACTGATGTAGAAGAACTACGCTTTAATGCGGATTATAGCAATTCGCTCATCTACTGGAGTGAGACGAGGTCTTTTATTCTCCTGTTAACCATAAATCCGCAGCCAAATTCATGTCTCGTTCCATGGCAGCTATAATACAGAGCGTAATCGTCTGATTTACTTACGCCTGTCCCTTTCCATTACATTTCCTGTAAGGCAATAATATCGGATTTTTACTTCTTGAGTACATCCGCCAAAGCGAGAACAAGGTGTGCACATTCCAAGTGTAGATTCGCAGATCGTGGTCCTTTATACGTTTGTGAGGGTCGTCAACATTAGGGGGGTTTGATTTTCTTTTTCTTTGCTTTTTCATAGTAGGTGGGGTTTTCCGAGTGTGGGCAACTAACCCGACGCCTCAACCCATTTATTGTAGTTTTTATGGGTCACATATTAGTCCACTATTTCAACGGGTGATGAAAATAGCTACCCCAGGTGACACCGCGGGAAGGTCGGTGTCCACAATTGAGATGAAAGAGGGACCAAGATAAGCCTGGATTTCGCCATGTTAAATCCAATCAGAGGCTTTAGATAGTTGTTTAAAAAATATATTTTTAAAAAATCCACGCCTTAGGTAGTCCTTGAAAAAAATATATTTAACAAATCCAAGCCTTTGCTTCAGAGAGCCTTTAAAAAACTTAAAAATCCGCCGAAGGTTTCATAATTTGTTTGTCTTGTTTTTGTTTCCTTTTAAATCTCCATGTCACAAAAAATATTTGTCGGGAAAAAATATGTGATGTGAGAAAACCCAAGTTATTTAGTCACAAGAACAAATATTGTCGAACACAACCACATGCGGTGCATATCGGTGCCTAAAGCGACACAATCATATCGAATATGTGCGATCAATGTGTGACAGACAGACAGACGGACGGGACACAACCTCCTCTTTCATGGCATTCGGTCCTTTGCAGGGTTTTGCGCAAAAATCTCCAAGAGGAGAACAAATAAAATTAAGACGACTACCCGCTGTGAAAACCGATGATATTTAAATGAGATAAAGTCGAATACGTCATGATTTTGGACAAAATCATATTTTCAATTTAATGCCTGGTGAGATGGCGGAACAACACAGAACGAGAATTAGAAGAGAGAGATAGCCGGTATGGAAGAAATGTACCCATTAAAATGTGATGATAAAAGGGAGGAAAGGGGCTTCAAAATAAGTTTCCTGATTGGGACTAAGAAAGTTGCGTTTTAAAATAGTGGTACTAATTTAAATTAAATTCCAACCTCTTTTGTGATCCGTTGTTTTTAAGGGTCATTGGTCAAATGACCATTTATATTAATTTTATATCATCACCACCATCATAATATGTCTATTATATTTTGACATGGTTGTCTTCGTAATTAATCCAATCCAATTTCGACTTCAAAACAATAACTAACTTTCATTTATGATCTATGCACAATTTTCAGTTTTATTATCATTTAAAATAAACTCTGACCCGCATTTTCCTGACTGACAAAAATTAAGTTACCCGAAAAAAATTAAATAAAATGAAAAATAATCCACCATAAGTAGCAGGGGCATCATTTGCCATCACTTGTCAGGCCAATGTCAATCCATTTCCATTCTGTTTAAATAGAATTGTTAGTCATTTCGAATTAGAAACATGAAAATGAATGGAAAAAAATCTTCATCATCATGATTGACACAGAGATTTATTTACCAATCAAACTCATCTCCACATTTGCTAAGTGTTTCGACGAGTGAATGCTTGAAAAACTACCAAAATGGTGATGAAAAAGAGCATCAACCGCCGCCATACAAGGGGAAATCTTCATCATACATATAAAAATTAAATAGCCCAAAGAGCGATATATGTATATTAATCGCGCATCGTAATAGTGAGGTGTTTATATTTCAATTAACAATTTATTTTCACTTCCAAATATATGAGGGTTCCTTTAGTTGTGGATAAAATAGAGGGTGCGGTGTATTCCCTTTAGTAATTAAATAAGCAGTTTTTTCGCTGGTTAGTAGAGCTGAAGTAAAAAATCCCTCTTTATGTGATGATGATAAATTGGATTATGCGAGTTTTAGTATCACAATTTAGTTGAATATTTTATGATAATTATGAATTATGAAGGTCAGACTTAAATATTAAGACACATAAAAATATTAATAGATATAAATAAATTGAGCTGTAATCAATCAAACGATTGTATTCGAATGAATTAATATAACTATCAGTATTTAATATTTTAGAATCCCTTAAACTACTCAAAATCTAAACATAGACCCAAATATGTTTTTATCTCCTGAGAAAACGAAGTATAAAATTATAGATTGAAAGAACAGACCGTTTAGAAAATTCGTCTAGAATCTTCCATATACCGAAAATAGGGTTGAAACTTTATATGTGGGCTATGTTTTTCGTTCACGAAGAACGTGGAGCGCCAAAGTGTAGCCATTTACAGCCAGTTCGATGCAAAATTTATCTAGGACCTTCAGAATACCCTAACTGGGTCTGGATGCTTGTTAAAACATGGACATATATTAATACTATTACGCAAGTGGTTTTTTATCTCCTGAACTTCCGAAAGGCATACTGTCACACCTCTCATTTAGAAAATGATTCTAGAACTATGTAAGACCATACCAACAGATTTTTAACATAAGTGTAGATTGTTATCATAATCGACATAGAATTTTATTATCATAAAAAATATATGACATTTTTTAGTACCATAGGCATCTTTTTTCAGTGGTCTACTATTTTTCAAGAGTACTCATGTTGACCCGATAGAATTGTTCGGGAATTAAATAAATTCGGTTTTATATCTACTCTGCAGGCATTTACTATGTATTAACCTTCTGAAAAAAGAACATCTTCTGCAAGTGTTCTATGGACCGTAGATATAATGCAGACTAAACCAGCAGTAAAGTCGGACTGGGCCGACTATATGATACCCTTCACCACTTTGGGTATATTCTACATAAGTATCCCAACAGACGTCGCGTTATTGTTATACAACTATATCTGAACCGATTTCAGGAAACTTGCCAGAGACTAATTTATATTACTTCAATCGGCTATGGATCTTTTCACGAAGCTTAGCAACATCATTCTAGACTTAATTCAGTACCCTATACCAATTACATAAAATCGGACGAAAATATATATGGGAGCTATATCTAATTTTTAAGCGATTTTCACGAAACTTTGCACACGTCATTTTTAGAGACTTTGGTGCACCAATTGCCTAAAATCGGATGCAAATATATATGGAGATATATCTAAATCTGAACCGATTTTCACGAAACTTTGCACACATCATTCTAGACTTAATTAATACGCCATGCCAAATTCATGCAAATCGAATGATTTTCAGAGACTTTGGTAAACCATTTATCTAAAATCGGGCGAAACTATATATGGGAGCTATATCTAAATCTGAATTGATTTTCATGAAACTTGGCACACAATTCAGTACGCTATGCCAAATTTCCTGCAAATCGAAAGATATATAGGGTCTTTTGTGCACCAATTACCTTAAATGGGATGAAACTATATATGGGAGCTATATCTAAATCATCTCGGTCTATCTCGATTATTTTTGCCTGTTACAAACATATGCACAAAGACATAATACCCTGTACCACAGTGTGGTGAAGGGTATAAAAAGGCTGAACAATGCCCGTAGATTATCTATAAACGGTATAGCCAATGTTGACAATTTTGCACGATTAGTGCCAGATTTAGCACTTTTTAAGCTCGTTTAGCACCGAAAAAAGTTATCTAGAACCTTTATAGCACTGTTACTTTTTTCAGAAATTATTTAAACTGTTCCATATTATTGGTTACATTCCAACTTTCCAAGTTAAAAAAATGTCAAAACATATTTAAATAAGTAAAAAAGTCTTCGACCGGGCCCATGTCAATAGTAGTCCTAACACGAAAAATTTCGGCAAACTTATTTTCTTTTTTATACCCTTCACCACTCTGTGGTACAGGGTATTATGTCTTTGTGCATATGTTTGTAACAGGCAAAAGGAAGCGAGATAGACACATGGTTCCTTTTGAGAATATGCATAGAATCACTTTCTGAATCGATTTATGCATGTCCGTCCGTCCGTCCGTCTGTCCGTCTGTCCTTCTGTAGATGTTAAATTGTAAACAAAGTACAGGTCGCATTTATGATCCGAATGGGATGAAATTTGGCATAGGTCACTTATTCGGCCCAAGGACGAACCCTATTGAAATTGGGAAAAATCGGTTCAGATTTAGATATAGCTCCCATATATATATTTAACCGATTTAATGTAAACGGTCCCTATATATCTTTCGATTTGCACGAAATTTGGTACAGCCTAATCATTTAGGTCTAGAATGATGTCTGCCAAGTTTCGTGAAAATCGGTCCAGATTTAGATATAGCTCCCATATATAGTTTCGTCCGATTTCATGTAAATGGTGCCCCAAAGTCCCTATATATCCCTTGATTTGCACGAAACTTGGCATAAATTACTGAATTGAGCCTAGAATGATGTCTGCCAAGTTTCGAGAAAATCGGTCCAGATTTAGATATAGCTCCCATATATAGTTTCGTCCGATTTCATGTAAATGGTACCCCAAAGTCCCTATATATCTTTCGATTTGCACGAAATTTAGCATCACGTACTGAATTGAGCCTACAATGATGTCTACCAAGTTTCGAGAAAATCGGTCCAGATTTAGATATAGCTCCCATATATAGATTCGTCCGATTTCATGTAATGGTGCCCCAAAGTCCCTATATATCTTTAGATTTGCACGAAATTTGGCATAACGTACTGAATTAAGCCTAGAGTGATGTCTGCCAAGTTTCGAGAAAATCGGTCCAGATTTAGATATAGCTCCCATATATAGTTTCGTCCGATTTCATGTAAATGGTCCACCAAAGTCCCTCTATATCTTTCAATTTGCACGAAATTTGGCACAACGTACTGAATTGAGCTTAGAATGATGTCTGCCAAATTTCGAGAAAATCGGTCCAGATTTAGATATAGCTCCCATATATAGTTTCGTCCGATTTCATGTAATGGTGCACCAAAGTCCCATATATCTTTTCATTTGCACCAAATTTGGCATAACGTACCGAATTGAGCCTAGAGTGATGTCTGCCAAGTTTCGAGAAAATCGGTCCAGGTTTAGATATAGCTCCCATATATAGTTTCGTCCGATTTCATGTAAACGGTGCACCAAAGTCCCTTTATATCCTTCGACTTGCACGAAATTTGGCATAATGTACTGAATTAAGCCAAGAATGATGTCTGCCAAGTTTCAAGAAAATCGGTCCACATTTAGATATAGCTCCCATATATAGTTTCGTCCGATTTCATGTAAATGGTACACCAAAGTCGCTATATGTCTTCGATTTGCACGAAATTTGGCATAACGTACTGAATTAAGCCTAGAGCGATGTCTGCCAACTTTCGAGAAAATCGGTCCACATTTAGATATAGCTCCCATATATAGTTTCGTCCGATTTCATGTAAATGGTACACCAAAGTCGCTATATGTCTTCGATTTGCACGAAATTTGGCATAACGTACTGAATTAAGCCTAGAGCGATGTCTGCCATTTTTCGTGAAAATCGGTCCAGATTTAGATATAGCTCCCTTTTATTATAGATTGATTTTAAGTAACGCACCAAGGATTTTAAGTGACGCACCAAGGAACCAATAGGCTGATAGGAACAAAACACAGATTCACAGTTAGATAAATATCACATATTTTATTTCATCCAATTTCATGTTAATAGTCCTGTTCAATATACCCATAGTGGTGAAGGGTATCTTATAGTCGGCCCCGTCCGACTTTACTACTTTCCTTACTGGTTTTCAATTACAGCCCCTTCGGTTCTTAAATTGTAAAATTATCCAAATTGGATGGAACCTTTTTATGGGAAATATGTTCCAGCATTGACCCATGTAGAAAATTGCCGCATAAATATGTTATACCATACAAGAATGCAGCTAAAACCTTCAAAATATCGAAAATAGGGCTATACTCTAATATGATGGCTATTTACAAATCTTGATCAAAATTGATGATTTTCTGCATTTTCAAAAAAAAACGCAATTTGAAATTACGGTGGGTACATTTAGCTATAACCTTCAAAGTACCGAAAATCGAGTGGTACCGCTATATAGTACCTGTGCCAAAACCGTATAAATTTTTTGTGGGAAGATTTGCCATCCCCTTAGAATCAAAATTATCAAATTATAGTCGATTCTTTGGTGACTACCCTGAAACATGGACAAACATTGATAATTTTTGGTAGGAAGATCTTCTGCAAAATGAAAATCCAAAATATAAATTAGAGCCATTGGAGCCTTCGTTTGAAAAACGTGTCCACAGGACCAAAATACTGCACAATGGAGATATCGCTCTATGGAGGCTACACCGAAACATGTATCCGTACTGATAATTTTTGGAAATGATATTTATCGCAAAATGAGGGCTACTCTAAAAAAGGATCAGTATTGATTCTTTTCAGTAGGAAGATTTTCTATCCATGTAGAATACAAAATTACAGCAAATTAGGTAGAAAACCGAAACGAAGATATTCAAAATATCGAATAAAGGGCTGTCCTAAAATGGACCGACATTTCCCATTTTCATTACCAAACATCCTTGGAGTAATAGCAATGTATGTGCACAATTTCCAATTCTGACGACAGATTAATTGCCATATAATTTTATTCTGATTAAGAATAAATTGTGTCTCTGGAGAATATTTTGAGGTTATGGAAATAAATTTAATATCATATGAAGGGTATAATAAATTTTTAAGAAATATATATGTCCTTAATCTTTTAGGACTTTTATTTGGCACTTTTTAAAATGTTTTAGCACTTTATAGCATTTTTTTTAACAAAATCTAGCATTTTTATCAACAAAGTTTATATATGAGGTATTTAACCCTTTATGGCCCAATGTTGCCCACAGGCAACCAAATGTTCTAGAGCTTATATTTAATACGCGACAAGTAAATGTATATTTTTGGATTACATATGTTAAGAGTTGATTATGGACGACACATATCAAAAGAAAAATCTAAAAAATTAAAATTATATTAATATCCTATTTATCATAGTTACATTAAATCTGTGCACAGAAAATAGTTCTATTGCCACAAAGGGTTAAAGAAAATACCTTCTTAAAAATATTCAGAGATAGGAAAAAAGCAAACAAATTTTATAGGAAGAAAACACGTCACTTTCTGAGTCGATTTATGGACATGCATAAATTGACTCTGTCCGTCCGTCTTGTGAACAATGCACAAGTCGCATTTATGATCCGATGAAATTTGCCACAGGTCACTTATTTGACCCAAGGACGAACCCAGTTGAAATCGGAGATTTATGGGTCGATTAAGGGTAGCAACCAAACTCCAGTTGCGATTTCAACTGGCAACGCCACTGAAATAAAACTTAACATTATGAATATCAACTTTTCTCAGTTGCTGTCGATAATACTGTTTTGACACTTCTGCAATTAGAAATATTGTAAATAAACAAAAAATTGAATAGAATATTTCAGTAAAACCAATTTTAAGTGATGATAAGCACATTAGAACTATTTTTTTAATGATGAAAATGATGCAGCTCTGAGGTTTTTTTTCGGAGGCTGTGACTTCAACCTTGGTATGGCTCAATCCACAATGTCGGTGGTTTTGACCGAAGTCGTCCGGCTAATAGAGGAAAAAATGTGTAAAATTTGGATTGTTTACAAATTAATTAGGGATAAAAATAAAATTTATATTTTATTAAATATAATTAAATATTAAATTAAAATAAATTTATATTTTATTCGAAAACAAAGTTCCCGGGAGTTGTCAGATATATATATATGGCATACACGTACATATCATGTTCCCAAAATAGGTTTTTCGCCATTTTGTACTAATTTTAACCATTATTCCAACCAAATTTCAGTTCTTGTTGCTAAACAAGACTAAACAGCAACCAGAATGAAATGGTTGCCGAAAAATTCTATTTGAAGCAACTGAAGTTGACAACAATTGCTATCCATAATTAAAATTTGGCAACGCCACTAAACTATGGTTAGCATTCGTATTCGACCCATTAGATATTGCTCCCATATATAGTTTATATCGATTTAATGCAAATAGTGCACCAAAATCCCAATATTGGTCCGATTGAAAAAAAAAATTGCACAAAGTACTGAATTAGGTCCTAGTTGATGTACGCAAAATATTGTTGGAATCGATTCAGATTTTGATATAGCTCCCATATAAAGTTTGGTCCGATTTTATGAAAATGGAGCACGTCCGATTCCATTTCAATAGCCCCCAAAGATGATATGTCTTTTCTATCTACAGGATATTGTATATACGATTATGGTTATCTCTTGTATGTACCCTTTTTAGCCAACACTGATTGTACATTTCTGATGCAACTAATTCTGTAATGATTTTCGTTGTATGTGAACAAAATCCCGTCGATCGGATGGACACACCTTAACATCATTTAAGCCGACTTCACTCAATCCATACGCATGTCAATTCGGCAGATTTAGGGCATTGAAGTTCCATTTTTATAAAATAGGTCAAAATTATGTATGAGAGCTATCTGTTAATCTGGAACGATTCAAACCAAACATGACAAACGTTTGCATAAATTACAACCTATATAGCTTTGCATTATCTCGATTTATTTGACAAATCGAGGTAAATTTACCACGTTTTACCATACAAAATTAAATGCACTCCATTACTGCACCAAAAAATACTTTACAATTCAAAGTAGTTACCCACTTAAAATATGACATCTGACGAAAAATTGAGACATTTTTTAATTTATCATAAATATTACTATACTTTAAAATCTGGAAACCCTATTAAGGATAGTGGTTTGAATCCATAAAATATTTGAGGTAATCGATACAGTCTTGTCGTAATAACCCACGTCGAAAGTTGTGCAACATTATTTTTAATTATTTGCAAATTGATTCAAGTTACTGTAAACAACACAACACATGGTCGTACGTCAGACTGTACTCACTAGTACTTTTATGCTACAAAATGACTAACATTTCAAAGATGGCGCTAGGCAACAGTAAGTTTTAGCCAATTAAGTATTTAATTCACTTTAATAAACACAACACATGGTCGTACATCAAACCGTATTGAGTACGTTTGTACTAAAAAAACTTTCTAATGGAAATGTCAGAAAACATTTCGTATTAACAGATGAGAATTGATTCATAATTTTAGCACTAGTGGGGGGATATCATTGGTAATGTATACCCAAGTGTTCTTTTTCATTTAATGAGCTAAGGAATCATTCCAGTTGACAAATTGATTTCAATTTTGCCTTTAACGAATGAAGCGGTATTAGATTCGATGTATCATTGAAGGTATACCACAAGATTTCATAAAATTTCACCATTCAAATTGTGTAAAACATTAAAGGTCACTAACTTCACACTTGCAACTCGCATATTATTCCCCTCGGAACTTTCTTCTTTAACAAATTAAGTTCTTTCCGTTTGCACTACCCAACAAAAAATTGATTTATTTACGAAAATTGTCACTGTTATGTGTGAAAGTCATAAATAATCCCGTAACAACGACCAAACAACACAAAACAAGAATATTCTGCTGTGTAGTTCTGTGGTTTCCATATGCGTCGCCAAATGTACCGAGGTCCCGAAGTTCCATCCCGGTGACATTTATTGTTCACACTTTGTCGCTGTCCTGTTTTTAAGTTGCTATTATGCTTGTCGTTGTTGTTGTAGTGGACTAATTTGTTGTAAACATTTTCATAAACAAAAGTCAAAGTTGGAGATCATAAGAGGAGTCATATATGAACAATCACACACATACTCACTTACACGCACTCACTTTGCCACTCTGGCACGCTCAAGTAATTAAACACTTTTTATTTGTCGTCATTACCATTGTTTTTGGTTGTTGTTGTTGTACTGTACTACATGTATTTTTTGGTTGGTGGTCACTAAGTTCGCCCGGCCGGCCATCCATCCATAACGCATAAAGGAACTAATGAATTAAAAATGGAATATATGAAGTATATCTCTTGGATTTGGTGGACAATTTAATGAGGGGAGGGAGTGCCGAAAGGGGTGCCTCGGACCTGGGCTGGTGGTCGTCATGAAGTAAATTTTTCGCTTAAGCAGGACTTTTGCATGTGTCGTTGACATAAATTATGACTACGTTCGGTTCGGTCATGTGAACGAACGGATGGATGGTTATGCAAACATCGGGACTCCTACACTAACTCTACGCGGCAGGACCAACAGCACCACCACCACCGAAAAACTAAAAGTCATGCATTTAACATTTCCCCACTTCGGGGTACTGGTTGTTGCTATTATGTCGCGTCGACGTCTACTGATGACGGTGATGATGGCGTTGTTGTTACTTTTGTTTTATTACCGTGTTGAATGTTTCACATGATTTGTGGCATTTAAATTTTTGGAGGTTGTTCTTCACGTTATCCTCAATTATACGGCAACAACGCCAGTGGACAAGATTGCAACGTGGCCATGTTGGCGGCGCTCAATAACATCAGCAGCAACAACCAACAACAACAACTTGCCACCAATGCAAATGAATTAAGGCTAACAATAAATTTTAACCTAACCAGAGGTTCGAGATTAAGTCAGGTCAGTTTCTAAATTAAATTCGGCACTGATGGTTGAATGCGACTGAGGGTCACAGTATTGATAGGCCTCATATCTCTACAGGATTTTTAAGGAATAATTTTCAAGGATTTTTTAAGGCGTGGATTTTTAAAGAATCATTTTTTCAAGAACTTTTTAAGGAGTGGATTTTTAAAGAATCATTTTTTCCAAGGAGTTTTTAAGGCGTGGATTTTTAAAGAATCATTTTTCAAGGACTTTTTAAGGCGAGGATTTTTAAAGATTTTTACAGGGGGTTTTAGGGCGTGGATTTTTAAAGGTGTTTTTAAGGCGTGGATTTTTAAAGAATCATTTTTCAAGGACTATTTAATGCGAGGATTTTTAAAGAATCATTTTTCAAGGACTATTTAAGGCGAGGATTTTTAAAGAATCATTTTTCAAGGACTATTTAAGGCGAGGATTTTTAAAGAATCATTTTTCAAGGTCTATTTAAGGCGAGGATTTTTAAACAATCATTTTTCAAGGACTATTTAAGGCGAGGATTTTTAAAGAATTTTTTTATCTGTGTACGGCTTTCCATGTTGCATCGTTCGCAACTTTTACACTTCTAACAAAATTTATTATCTAAACACACATTACACCAGAAAAAATGCACTGCGACTTAAAACGCCAATTCCTACCTCAGTTGTTGATTTTGTACGGTTTTTGGGTGCAAACTAAATGGCCATTAGTAAAATTGCATGCAACGTCATTTGTGACTGCATTTATACCAAAAAAATTCACAATCTAAAAACCAAAATTTTGGCTGGCTTTAGTAAAATCTAAAGGATTTCACTTGATTAGCATAACTATGTTACTATCCAGCGACACGAGCATGGCGACAAAAAAACGCACATAACGAACCTAACACCACCTTGAGTTGCAAGTGAGAGAAAGAGGAGAAAAAATAGTTTTTTAATTTATTGTAAATTTGCCATAAATTAAATCATTGCCTTTTGTGGAGTTTTAACCTAGAGTTCACCTTCACAAACCTATGATGGTATGCGGTGCACACTGAGAGTTGCAGAACTTGGCTAGAATGTAGATTTATTGTGCGGGAAATAATTCACGACACTATTTACGGTTTACAGGTTTGTTGTTGTTTTTTTCTCTGTGCGAGAAATGAACGCACACGCAGTTTATCTAAATGCTATGTTGAGCAAACCGTATCACCACTATCGAATCAGTTATACATTGAAAGTGGTTATACCTTGTTTAACCACACATATTTGTGGCTAAGATTTAGAAAACTTAAATATATACTTAACGAGACAATTGCATATGGTGGTTTACTAGGAGAATTATGTTTGGGGAATCTAATCTCTGCAGAGGATAATGCATAGAATTTGAATTTTTCTGTAAGCCTCTTAAGATATGCTAAGACTTTTGATAGGGATGAAAGTTACCAAGGAACGGCTCTGATTGGCTTTGACATGGCGAAGTCCAGGCTTATATTGGTCCCTCTTTCATCACAATTGTGGACACTAACCTCCCCGCGGTGCCACCTGGGCAGTTATTTTCATCGCCCGATGAAATAGTGAGCTAATTGCCGCGAGTTCACCCATAAAAACTATAAAAAAATGGGTTGAGGCGTCGGGTTAGTTGCCCATTCTCGGAAAACCCAACCTACTATGAAAAAGCAAAGAAAAAGAAAACCAAATCCCCCTAATATTGACGACCCCCGCAAACGTATAAAGGACCACGATCAGCGAATCTGCACTTGGAATGTGCGCACGTTGTACAGAACAGGCGTAGTGTTCGCTTTGGCGGATGTACTCAAGAAGTACAAAGCCGATATTATTGCCTTGCAGGAAATGGGGTGGAAAGGGACTGGAGTAAATAAATCAGATGATTACACCCTTTATTATGGCTGCCATGAAGCGAGACATGAATTTGGCTGCGGATTTATGGTTAACAGGAGAGTAAAAAACCTCGTCTCCAGATTCACTCCAGTAGGTGAACGAATTGCTATAATACGTATAAAAACGAAATTCTTCTACATCAGTCTCATTTGCGCCCATGCTCCGACCGAAGGTAAAGATGAACACTCCAAAGACATATTTTACGAGCGCCTAGAAACAGCATATGATCGTTGCCCTGGCCATGACATTAAAATTTTGCTAGGAGATTTTAATGTGTCGGAAAATTCAGCCTCCATGAAGAAACATTAGACAACGACATGAGGTTTATTGAATTCGCGGCACCAAAAAACATGGTAGTTAGCAGCACCAGATTCAAGCATCTCGATATACACAAGGCCACTTGGATTTCTCCCGATCGAACAACGAGAAATCTCATCGATCATGTTGTGATAGACGGAAGGCCATTATCCAGTGTTTTAGACGTCCGATCGAACCGGGAAGCGAATATCAATTCGGACCATTACCTTGTAGCAGCCAAGGTAAGCACCCATCCTAATGTAGCAGCAAAATTGCGATCTAATGTAACACGGAAATTTGACGTCGAAAAGCTGCAAACACAACAAATAACAGAAGCCTATTCCGCTCAACTTACCCAACTGCTTGACGAAAGCACCCCTTGTCCCGATAATAATATAGAAGCACAATTGTAGAGAATTGCCCACTTCCTACAAACTGCAGCAAAAGCCACACTTGGGTACCAAAGACTACCATCAATAAATTCGTGGTACGATCAGGAGTGTCGTAATGCTACTGATATGAAAAACGCAGCGTACAGGGCAACCCTGCGGACAGTAGCAACACATAATGTGATGGAGATGGTGGCAACACATAATGTCGGGAGAAAAGGAGAGAGGAGAAACGTATTTTCAGAAAAAAAAGAAGAAAGAGCAAGAAAAATGTGAGCGTGAGCAAATCGAGACGTACAGGAGTCAGAATGAAGTCCGAAAATTCTACCAACGGGTAAAACACCAAACCGAAGGCTTTGGTGCAGGCACATCCTCCTGTAGAGATAAGGAAGGAAACAGATACAGACAGCGTGCTGAGGATCTGGAAGGAGCATTTTGAGAAATTTTGGTATCAAATAGTAGCAGTGAAGTGGATACCCCAGAACCAAAAATAGATGACCGTCAGAATAGCAATCAATCGGCTGAAGAATAATAAAGCATTAGGTGCCGATGGGTTACAAGCCGAACTATTCAAGACTGGTAGTCAGATGCTGGTAATGAGCATGAACCAGTACAATTTGGCTAGAAGAATGCATGCCCAATGATTGGAACCTCAGCATCCTGTGTCCCGTGTACAAAAATGAGACAAGACGAGGAATAAGTCTCCTTCCCATCGCATATAAAGTGCTATCCCGTGTGCTGTGTGAACGACTAAAACCAATGGTCAATGACATTATTATACCATACCAATGCGGCTTTAGAACTTGCAAATCCACAATCGACCAGATTTTCACTCTGCACCAAGTCCTGGAAAAGACCCACGAAAAACATATCGACACACTCCACCTATTTGTCGACTATAAAGCCGCATTCGGCATTCCAGCAAAATTAATACGGCTATGCATGATAACTTTAGGTGGCACAAGATCAGCAGTTTAAGTTGGAAAGTACCTCTCGGTGCCCATTAATACCGGACGAGGATTTTTAACATCCTGCTGGAAAAGGTCATACGAGAGCAAAGGAGAACAGAAATGACACTCTGTACACCGTGAGGTTTTATGGATCTGAAGCATAGGTTCATACGCAATCAGATGAGGCAACTCTTGGAGTGTTTGAATGTTTGAAAATACTCCGAAAGATGGGCCGATCTGCATTGACGGTGAATATCGTCGTCGAATGAACCATGGGTTGTACCATCTATTCTCAGAAATCTTCTGAAGAATATATTTGTTTTTGTCAAAGAGAGAGAGAGAGAGAGATAGAGAGCGGATGGAAGGGAACCCCCCCATTCTCGATTTTAATTTTTCAAGATTTTCAATGGGCTGGTAAATCAATAACAATGCTTGTTAAGGTTTGTAACTGTGCACATATATAATTGAAGATTTAAAAAGGAAGAAAAATAATTTACAAACAATTTTTGTTATTGTTTTTTGTGATCAAAGAAAAGTCCTTATTTTTGATGGCGGGCATGATTACTCCTCACTGGAACATCGGAATCCGAAAATTCCAACGGTGTTAGAAAGAGTACATGTCTGAATCTAGTATTAACTAGGATTATTGACTTCGCTCTAAAATTAACAAAATGGCGGACCTTTGAAAAAATGTTTTTTAAAAATCGCCGATTTTTTACCAAAAACAAAGTTAAAAAATAAGGAAGATCTTCACCGATTGGCTTTATCCTAGTTCATACGATAGCTATACACTCACAGAGAAACGTGTTAAAATTTGGAATCGATTGGGTTATTAGTTTTTGAGTTATCGTGCCCGCCATTCGCAAAAGAGAAAAACGCGTTTAAGCCCTTCAGCCGTCCCTTGATGCTGACACAATAAATCGGCTATATCTGCAAGAGTTCTTGAGATTTTTACTTGAAATTTTGTAGGAACATTCTTGAATTAGTGTAGATTTGAATTAAGTCAACAAAAATGTTGACCCCGAGAATGGGGGGGGGTCCCCTTAAATGAGGTACATGTACAAAGTGAAAAAAATGAACTATGAATGAAATAATGAAAATTAGCATTAATAAAATATTAACGAACATTATGCTTTTTGGCTCGGTGCATATTCGAAAACCTATATCTTTGTGTGTTCGTGTTGCCCTATGTTGCCTTTGTTATTGTCACCAAGAACATCATTTAATTCAAACTTAACATTTGCACGGGACAACCAAACACATTCGTTTCTCATTCACTCAGCAATAATTGTCATAGATCTTCTCGCGACAAATATGAGACATAAGTGAAATAATATTTATGGAGATATCACATTCTCATGTCCCATTAATCATATCAAAACGTGAAAGAAATAATTCTTTCATTTCCGTGTGAAATAAAGATTTATTATTGCTAAAAGAAATTAATGTTCTAATTAAAATAACAAGCTAACTGCAAATACACATGTACAGTCATATGAGGGGGGCTAAACAAAATCATTTCATTTGCAATTTAGACATTATCGTCAGATATAAATATGTCTATCCCCTCTTTCATCCATTCATACCAACCTCAACCAATCAGCTCATTAATTTCTGATCTTGGCAAGAAAATCAAAAAAAAAAAAAAATACTTAGTTGCCTTGCCTTGTTGGCATTAGAAATCACTGAACAACAAATAAGTAAAGCAACCATTGAAATAGATTTGGTTAACACATTTCGTTCTTGTAATAAATTTTATTTCAAAATTCCTTGGACTTCATAGACAGAATCGTTTATCTTTTGCGTCTGTGTGTGTATGTGAAATTGTATTTCTTTCGTTGCCACAAAGGTATTTCATTTGATTTAAAATTGAATTTCGTTTCGTTTGTAGTTTGATTTGATTTAAAGGTGCTGTTTGTTTATTTCATTTGATGCAAATTCTTAATACGAATTAAAAGAAAATATATTGAATTAACTATACAATGTTATTTTTATAAACTTTTGTAGCAAAATTTTACAAATTATAACTAAATCTATGCTGAACTATAATTCCCAAATCTGTGCAAAATTTATTGACCCTGCTAATATTTTTTCCACATGCTTATTCGTTAGCCAGATTGCCTTCCCCAGGACAACAGGAGAGGTGGCGTGTTCCACCAGGAAAACGCTAGGCCACACACAACCTTCGGGAGCTTGTTGGGAATGTGGACTTGGCACTGATTATCATATTTTTCTTGCATTTTAAAATTTCTTTAATGATAGAAAATTGGTATATAGGGGGAGTAGTGAAAGTCGCCTACTAGAGTTTTTATGCAAATAAAGAGTTGGACTTCTATCATACAACAAATTGGCCCAAATCGGACATTCCTAAGCATGTTAAATAGAGTCCTATAGTTCATACTTAAGATTTAATAAAAGTTAGTTAAGTCATACATACCAGTAATACATACATTTAAAATACAGGTAAAAACGATGTTAAGTTCGGCCAGCCCGTATTAGGATGTTAAATATCCACCATTAGGATGACAATCAAAATATCTAACATTAATGGGGGCTCCCAGGAGAAAACTCATGTTACGATAGAACTGAAAAATACGTGACAAAAATATTATTGAAATACTCAAAATAAAAATACCGAATTCTCAAAATAAAAATACTAAATACCGAATATTGGAGGTCACCGTTATATGGGTGCTACACTGACATTTGGGTCAATATTAATCTTTTTGGTACGGATATGTACTACTGAATAAGAACTTCAAATATTACAGCCAATTCGCTTGGAAAAATTGTCCAAAATCCCCAAAATACAGAATATTGAGGTTACAGTTATATGGGGGCTAACTTGAAACTTGGGTCAATATTAATAATTATACCCTTCACCGCACTGTGGTACAGAGTATTATGTCTTTGTGCATATTTTTGTAACAGGCAAAAGGAACCGAGATAGACACATGGTACCTTTTGAGAATATGCATAGAATCACTTTCTGAGTCAATTTATCCGTCCGTCTGTCCTTCCATGTAGTGACCTGAATAAAGTACAGGTCGCATTTATGATCCGATTTGGATGAAATTTAGCACAGGTAACTTATTTGGCCCAAGGACGAACTCTATTGAATTTGAGAAAAATCGGTTCAAATTTAGATATGGCCCCATATATATTTTCGTCCGATTTAATGTAAATGGTACACCAAAGTCCCTATATATCTCACGATTTGCACGAAATTTGGCACAGCGTAATGAAATAGGCCTAGAATGAAGTGAATTAAATTTCCTGAAAATCGGTTCAAATTTAGATATAGCACTCATATATATTTTCGTCCGATTTGATGTAAATAGTGCACCAAAGTCCCTTAATATCTTTCGATTTGCACGAAATTTGGTTCAGCGTAATGAATTAGGTCTAGAATGAAAAATTTAGTATCGGTTGCAGAATGACATGTTTATGGATCCAATTTCATTTTACTGGTCCTTTAAAAATGCGACATCTGTTAGGATTCATCTGTTGAATATACCCAAAGTGGTGAATGGTATCATATAGTCGGCCCCGTCCGACTTTACTACTTTCCTTACTGGTTTTTGGTATGGATAAGTGTTATTCAATGAGAATCCCAAATGTAAAATTAAAACCAATTAGGTTGCAAAACCGATATATAGGGACAATACCAAATCGTCGACCGATATGTCCTAATTTTAAAACTAAACTGCTCTATCTTAAATATTGCGATCTCTATCGTGATATCAACAGACGAACACAAAGACTTACATGTATAATTTTATATGGAATTGTATTCTTATCATAATTTTATTCTAATCGAGAATATTTATCATTTTTGGGTCTCGGAAGGGTATTAAAACTCCAAATAGATTGAAATATGTCACCAAGAGACTAACACATCCGCACGTTTGAACTAATAGCTGTAGGCTCTTCACAATGGAACAACCATCAAATGAAGAGAAAAAGCAGATGCAAAAGCAAACACTTTTCGATATCTATTTTCACACAGCCTCCCATCCATCCCGTCGGACTAGTTTATAATGACACCGTTTATAACAACTGTATCTAAAAATCCCGAGAATTTTCACAAAAGGAGTTATAGGCGTTTCATGAATTTTGGTTTAAAAATCTAACGATGTGACATATTACGTCTTCAGTTTAACCAACTCTGGGTCTATGTGAAAATAAAATATTCAAGCTCCATATTTTGCATATTCCGTAAATTAGGTTATTGAACTTGAAATCAGATAAAAAAAATACCAATCCAAAATCTGACATAAAAAATCATGGCGACAGAAATATTTTATCCTCAAAAAACATCTGTGTTTGAAAACATTGGAAATAGTTTAACACCTTATACATCGTAAGTCCAAACAAACATCTTATTCGGAGCAAATAGGTTTGGACTAATTTAAATATTTTTTTTATTTTTAAACATCTTTAACTATGCAAATGCATAATTAATTTATGAATTAGAAAAACTACTTTGTAGGTGAGCTATCTAAAGTAACTAATCAAGTTTAAACCCAAAAAAACTACACTCTCGACAAACATCGTTAATATTGAAAAAGTTTGACCAAACAGAAACACACTAACAACAAAAACACAACA
>NW_026876187.1:0-18739 GCF_032173495.1 Musca vetustissima
TTATGACCCTTGAAAAAATATTCTTTAAAAAATCCACGCCTTATGGTAGCCCCCTGAAAAAATATTCTTTAAAAAATCCACGCCTTATGGTAGCCCCCTGAAAAAATATTCTTTAAAAAATCCACGCCTTATGGTAGCCCCCTGAAAAAATATTCTTTAAAAAATCCACGCCTTGTGTTATGACCCTTGAAAAAATATTCTTTAAAAAATCCACGCCTTGTGTTATGACCCTTGAAAAAATATTCTTTAAAAAATCCACGCCTTATGGTAGCCCCCTGAAAAAAAAATCTTTAAAAAATCCCCTGAAAAAATATTCTTTAAAAAATCCACGCCTTATGGTAACCCCCTGAAAAAATATTCTTTAAAAAATCCACGCCTTATGGTAGCCCCCTGAAAAAATATTCTTTAAAAGATCCACGTCTCATGGTAGCCCACTGAAAAAATATTCTTTAAAAAATCCACGCCTCATGGTAGACCCCTAAAAAAATATTCTTTAAAAAATCCACGCCTTATGTGTAGCCCCCTGAAAAAATATTCTTTAAAAAATCCACGCCTTATGTGTAGCCCCCTGAAAAAATATTCTTTAAAAAATCCACGCCTTATGTGTAGCCCCCTGAAAAAATATTCTTTAAAAAATCCACGCCTTATGTGTAGCCCCCTGAAAAAATATTCGTTATTCTTTGATTTTTTAACCACTGTGCGAATATAAGAATTTTTTATATATATATTTTTTTTTCAAAATTACATTTTCAATTAACAAAACAATTTGATATTCTTCCCACCCTCCCAAGAATATGCCGTTCGCGATCTTCTCTCGCTTTCAATGCTAATTGATCGCAACATGGACAAGGGGCGTGAAACAGCAGAAGTGGAAAATGTTTCCATAGCACTTTGCTGGTAAATGGTACAAAATATTGTCATTCATAAATTAGGCAACTATTATGGAAGTACGACAAGAGTGCCGAACAAGCAAACTCATTACTCAGGGGTATAGTATTATGGGAGGCAACCCAAGGGAGATTCTAAAACTTCATTCCAAATTTGAAAAGAAATATATTTTTTATTTTCTTTGGTGTCAGTTTGCAATGAAATGAAATATTTGTGGCAACAATTGGATGCATGAATGAAATATCTAAGTGATGTAGGGAATACATGCATCAAAATGATCGCATTTCTGTATGAGTGTGGAAATGTGTGTGTGTGTGTGTGCTTGTGTTTTGACATTAAACCAGAGTGTCTTGTTGACAGATGTCAAACAGAACTGCTTTCGTATTTCTTTTTTTTTTGGTTATTTGTTGTCCTCAGATGTCAAGTAGTGTTCTGTGATGGCAGTGGTTCTGGTGATGGGGAGACACATTCCATCCTCAAATGATAAAATGAAACATGGTGTTTCAATTAAAAACACATTTAGTGCAATTAATATTTTTAGCATTTAAATGTTTATTTTTAAATAATTATATTCTTCGATTGTCGCCCTGCTGCCAGCCTTCTCAGCCGGCTGAGTTGTTTGCTTGCTTACATGAAAAGGAAGTACTAGTGCCAAGTTTCATTAAATCATTTGGGGACAAATGTGAACATTATGATTTCTATGTTTGTTAATAAGGAGTGACACACGTCACAGGAGGTTTTTTAGATTTGGGATATTATTATTTATATTTTGTGGTATATAAACAGGAACGCCTACTACAATTTCGTATTCCGGATTTCGGTATTTCGGAATCCAGCATTCCTGCTTTTCCGTAGAAAAGACATTTTTGAAAATATTTACTGCAGATCGATGATCTATTACAGATTCGCAGTGCCGCGGTTTGTGTCTTACCTAGATTTTATTTGCCAGTCAAATATGTATCACTATCACCTCCTCGGCATCAAACACCAACCGCCTTTGTTTTTCCAATTATCATTTCTTTTTTATGTATTTCAAAAATATTCTTCACATTTTTTATATGTTAAAAAAACGAACGAAAATGACACAGATCATTAGTTTTACGATCGTCTCGTTTATGGTATTTCGTTTTTTAAGGTCATTACTGAAAAACAAACAAATCTAAAACAAATACTTTAAAAGTGATCATTAAAAATTTTAATGATTATAAAAAATTGTCAAATAACTGCGGTAGGTATTTTATTTTTTTTTTTTATTTTTACTATTTGTTTTTATAGTCTCGATCATTATTTATATATTGATCAGATGTGGAACAAGCTAAAAATGAGATGATTTTTATATCCATTGGAAATTGACACTTTCTCTAATAGAAAATGAATAAAAATCCACAAAACAATGAATTAAAACCCGTAAAATTTAATTAAGTAAAGATCTGTGGGTTTTATGATCTAAAAATGAACTTGATGTTCAATAACTACATATGTTGAGAAATTATTTGGTAATAAAACGCGGTTTTATGATGAATGATAATGTCAGTATTTGCATAAACACAAATGTTCATTCATTAAACAATTTTATTTGTCACCACAACATAACATCAAATTGCCGACCCAATACTTTATATGAATTTTGAATGAGTACGACACGTACACAGTAGTATGACTGCCGGGAGCTCGAAAGATCCCCAAAATACAATTGATAACTTTTGGTAGATTATATGGTAATATTGAAGGTAATATTGGTTAATATTCAAGAAACCATATAATCTACCAAATGTTTATATAAGTTGAGGGAATTTTCTACCAATGAGGAACCAATAATACCAGAAATATTATAGTCGACAGCGCAATGCAATCTCACAGAAAAAATAATGAGAAAGCCACATTTTTTCCAAAAAAGTAAACATTTCATTAATATCACAACTATTTTCCTACTTCTCTCTACTTTACTACTATTTGCTCTTATTTCTTATCTGTCTCCTTTGATAAAAAAAGTATTCCTCCCAAGAAAAAAACGCCACAACCAACATTCATCGTTCGGCTGTGTTTTTCATAGGCCTCTCCCTTGCTTGAAGGATGCGTTTATTTTATTTCAGACGTTTCTTTATTTCAGACACTCTTTGCAAACTCAAACTTCGCATACACATTTTCCATATTATTTCGATATAAATGTTAAAAACAATATATCGAACGAGTGTTTAATATTGTATATGACTATTAGTTAATGAGGAGAAAAATATATGGCATATTAAAGAAGAAGAAAACATAAAACCAAAATAAAAAATTGTTATTTTAACCCTCTGACAAGAAACCAATATTGGCAACCAATACTGGGCTTCTACTTTGAACATTACTCAAAATGTTTAGCAAATCAAATATTGCAGTAAATAAAAAACACAAAAATTGGCATTTGATATTTTGTATTTAGCATTTATATCGAAATAAATTGGAAAATACATATGCGAATTTTGTTACACCAATGTCCATGTCTAATATAAGGAAACAATGGAATGCTAAACTAGTCACATTCGAGTGAGTGGAAAGTCGGCGGTTGTTAACAACAGAAATAAGGCAAGGAGAGCGGCGGAGGACGATACCAAAACAAAACACATGGTTGAATGGCGGTGTTTTTTTTCTTGGGACGAATACATTTGTTATTGTCAAAACCAAAAAGAGATGGAATATGAGCGCAAATAGTGGTAAAGTAAACGATGTAGGAAAATAGTTGCGATATTAATGAAATGTTTACATTTTTGGCAAAAATATTGGCCTTCTCATGGTTATAAGAATTGTTACCAGTGAGGTGAGGAAACCAGTGAGCAGAGCAGTATAGTCGGACGGGACCGACCATATGATACCCTACACAACTTCCACGAAAGTCTAAATATGGTAATATTACGCGATATTTGCACCCTTCTGTCCGACTAAAGGTCAACAAATATTACTTATATTAAATACAGCTCTTCTAATTACTTGTCCAGATTCCCTTCACCGTGGGTTGTGTTGTGATGTTCGGCTTTCAATTTTGGCTTCGAAACTTTGGACTCGAAAAAACACAAAAATTAAGTTTTCGGTCCACTTCAGTCCAATATTATTATCTGATCATCACCGATGATTATAGGCGTAGTCCTTGACCATATCTGGATCCTCATGGGAAATTTCAAAGCGACCAGCGCTATATTTTCGGCCTCTAGTGTGGTAATGGGTTACTAAATAATATCTAAATGGTTACTAAATAATATCTATATACGCTATAGAATAAAAATTTTGTCATTTTTCACACAAAAGTCAGGGTCAAGATCTTTACCATTATCGGCCATAATTGCGGCTTCTGGAGCGACCAGAAAAACCGACAAAAATTAAGTATTTGGTCCATTTCATCCCCTAAATATTAACCGATCTTTACCAAAAACAATAGGGGTCTTCGTGGGTTAGAACCCATTCTACATGCGGACGGACGGACACACATGTCTAGATCTACTCAGCTAGTCGAGATATGACGATCGGTATACTTAAAAGTGGGTCTAGGACCAATATTTCGCGGCGTTACAAACTCTTGGGGCTTCACAAATCTATAACACCCTGACAACGTAGTTGTGTAGGGTATAAGAACTATAAATGGAGTTATGAAAATATTCTTTATTTTTTTAGGCATTTCGAATTTTGTGTATCTTTCATCATACGGTGGAGTGAGAAATTATTTCTCAAAGACCCAAAATATATGCAGTTCTATGTCAATCAGAACAAAAGTTTGCTTCCATTTCGTCATGTTCGCCTATCTCTGTATTGAAATTATGATGGATATCGAAATTTTTATTATAAAGCTTTGAAATGTATCACATACATTGATGTTGGGATATATCCGTCAACAATTTTGGTATACGATACCTTTAAATTTTTGGTATTTTGAAGGTTTTAGCATAATTTTCAGAACGCAGTGATTTTGAGTTTAAGATTCCAGGCTGTGCTTATTTCCCAACCGAATTATTGGAAAGTGAAAAACATCTTGGCACAATTACGCTCTTCGACACATCCCTATATAAAGAGGTTACGAACCAATTAGATCTTTCACAAGATATTCGTGGCATTTTCTCACAGAATTGATTAACATTCTGGGATTCCGTTGAATAAACAACTTCTTCGCAAAAAAATTTACTTTATAAGTTCATGTTTGGGTATAGACTCTTTTCGTAATATTGAATGAAGCTATTTTCCTGTAATAATTTGGCATTCCTGGTTCTTGATGGGTGAAAAATATCTTTACAGAAAATGTTCGATGTAGGTTCTTTTTTTTGTAGTTTTTCAATTGGAAAGCGTGAAATTTCCTATTTATTTTTTCAGAGCATAAACAACATCTAAACAAGGACACTGTCTCTGTATAAAGGATTCGACGGATTTAAGATAAAAAGTTCGGCAAGGCCGAGTATAACGATATTTGTATTACTAATAGAATAAAATGTAACTCCGAAATACATTTTTAACCCTACGGTCAATAACCGGGTACATTTGTACCTTTTTTTGAATAAAAATGCTGTAAAATTTTTAATAATGGATATATTTGGATCAAATTTTGAGGAATCATTCTTGAGGTATTTTCACACATAATCAAAGAAAAAAAATTATAAATATTTCCATATATATAATTTTTACAATTTCTTAAAGTTATTACCTACGTAGATCAATAACCGTAGTACATTTGTACCTATCCAAAGATAGCTCTGTAACTCATTAAAAAATTGGACTATCGTGAGGTTTTTTGTTTTAAATTAGTCTTTACGGATCTGATCTAAATGTAGGAACTCAAAATTATATATACATTAAAATAATATATATTTAAATGCATGCTTAAATGATAATCTATCTAAAACAATCATAGTAAATTCGTTATAGCTTTCGAATGGATTAAGGTTTTTTAGTTATTTTTTTTATTGGGTTCTTATTTAGGCGTTCCTCAACCCCTCTGCATTGTTGTGGCCCTAGACAACATGGGGCCATCAGGGCGACTCGTGGAAGTCAGAAACTACCCTGTTTTTTCCTTGGAATATTTCTGTCAAGCCGAACTTAACGAGTTCTCTATTTGTTGAAATAGTCTGTAGACCAAAAATATATAGTACCAGTACAATGTGTACACTTGATATTCATTTTAATACCAGAATTCAAAATCAGATCAATAGTGTTCCCTACTAACCTGGTTTACTTATGATGTCAGATTATTATTATATCAAAATACCACCTAGATGTCATGTGAGTCAAAACACACCATAGAACAATATCTGCAAACACCGCTTGACATTTGCCAATTGTTTCACATTAACTTTGTTATCAAATAATTGAATGCGACATTTTGACAGTTGTGTATAATTTCCCAGTCTCCGTTGATCTTGCAATGGAACATTTGAATGTTGGCCCAACCCTACAATTGTGCGCCAGCGCACACGATTTATGGCCAAGCGTAACTTTCATTTTAAACTCCTCTGGACAATAATTACAAATTCAATTAGACCCCACTAATACCAACACAAATGATCGCGTAAGTGGTTCTTGGTCTGGTATGTTTGTGTTGTGGCTACCGTTGCCGCTGGCCATAGTGATCGCAAACGCCGAAGTCATTTAGTGTCAGAGTTTAATTATTTTCTAATTCATCATCGTCGGTCAAAGATAATATATGTTGGTGGTATCTAAGCGTTCTGAATACACTTGGCGCATGGCGTTATTTTGAAAAAATTAACAACAATTAATTGTTTTTGTTTTTTGTGTGAGGAGTGAAGTAACCTTTCGTGTCATTATCGAACAATTATTGTTGTTTGTATTGACGGCTGTTTGACTTGTCGTTGCCACCGCAAAGAGATCAGAGATCAGTGATTACTGCTGTTTGCTGCCGTCTTGACCCAGTCAATCACTTGATGGTCTGGCCTGTCTGGCCCATAACATTTACGAAAATTGTTGTTTAATTGATGGCCACCAATACATCAAACCAATCGATGGCTGCTGCTGCTGTTGACCGTTAAAGGCAACACGAAAAAATGTGCCCCAAAGGCTCAGAAACCAACGTTGATAATTATGGTCATAATGTATTTTTAAAAAATAACCCCAAATAACGAGAAAAAATGCATTGCCTCTGGTTGCCTTGAATGGAAAGTGGTCAAAATGCCAAAACAAACCGAACATCAAACACCGTAAATTCAGGTAGCGTTTTATATTTAAAACTGTGCCATAATTGTCGATTATGGGGTTTTAAATCTCTCACCCATTGTGGTGATGGTGTGATTTGTGGTTTATGGGATTTGTTGGTTTGTCAGTAGCTTTCAATTTGTTGTATGCAATATGCTGCCTCTTTTTTTTTTTTTTTTTTTTTTTGATCAGTATAAATCATAGTACATGGTGAGGCATTAGAGCTTCAAAATTTGTTCTTCTCAACAAGGATCGGCTAAAAAGAAAACAAAAATGGATGGAAGCATGTGAATATCGATTCCTTGTATTTGGGGACCCTGTCATGTATCACATGAGCGACATTTTTATAAAATATTTGAAGTAGAAAAAATCTCGTCTTGTGGTACGATGCAGAATTAAGGAATTTGTACCCGAAAAAACTCTGCACATTGCTACAACTTTAATAAAAATAAAAAAATTGGCGTTGCTTATGGGACGTACGAATTGGGGGTTCTGGGCCCCTATCGAAACGTGTTGATTCCTACAAAAATGCAATGATATGTAGTATACGTCACTGATATGTAGTATACATATGTTTGCTATTTTGGGTTTACTGAGGTTTACGGAATTTCTGCCGAAGTAGAAACATTTTTTATTAACCATATAATTACAGAGATGAATGAAGATGGAATTTATATATGGTCTGCCAAGTTTATACCACAGTGGATTTACTATTCGCTTTATATAAGGTATATATTTTAACAAGGAATTGACCATCTAGGGGCGGTACTAGAAAAATTGGCCTCTGGATCCCATCTTCGCCTTTAATGTAGGGCTTACATTTAATGTAAATGGTGTACCAAAGTCCCTATATATCTTTGGATTTGCACGAAATTTGGCATAGCGTAATGAATTAGGTCTAGAATGATGTGTGTTAAGCTTCCTGAAAATCGGTCCAGATTTAGATCTAGCTCCCATATATATTTTCGTCCGATTTAATGTAAATGGTGCACCAAAGTCCCTAAACTTCTTTCGATTTGCACGAAATTTGGCATAACGTAATGAATTAGGTCTAGAATGATGTGTGTTAAGTTTCCTGAAAATCGGTCCAGATTTAGATCTAGCTCCCATATATATTTTCGTCCGATTTGATGTAAATGGTGTACCAAAGTTCCTAAATATATTTCGATTTGCACGAAATTTGGCACAGCGTACTGAATTAGGTCTAGAATGATGTGTGTTAAGTTTTCTGATAGTCGGTCCAGATTTAGATAAAGCTTCTACATATATATTTTCGTCCGATATTACACAAAATTGACACCACTTTTGCACAACGTACTGAAGTTAGTATTACCTAAAAGTTGCATATAAATGCTTCACCAAGTTGAGTCCGATTGGCACAACGTACTGAAGTTACTATAAGATAACGTGTAGCAAGTTTTGTTGAAATCGGTTTAGATTTAGATATAGCTCATAGATATAGCTTCGTCCGATTTTAATTAAAAGGTGCACCAAAGTCCCAAAGTTAGGCATTTTGCTACATAATTTTGCACAATGTACTGAAATTAGTATAGCCTACCGTGTGCTAAGTTTTGTAGGAATCGGTTTAGTTTTAGATATAGCTCCCATATATATATTATCGTCCGATTTTAAGTAAATTGTTCACCAAAGACCCAAAGTTAGGCCGATTGACACAAAATTGCACAACGTACTGAAGTGAATATAACCTAGCGTGTGGAAAGTTTTAAAATCGGTTTAGATTTTTAAGTACATGATGCACCAAGAACTCTGACATTATAACTTAACAAGTTTCGATGAAATCGGTTTAGATTTCGATATAGCTTTTATATATATTTCCGTCCGATTTTTTGTAAATGGTGCACCAAACTACTCATGTGCCGTGCTAAATATTATTAATACTGGTCCACCTTTAGGTCTAGCCCCTATATAATGACATGCTGCTAATTTTTGGTACTTTGGAGATTAAGAACAATTCTTTAACATTACAAATAGAATTAAAACATAATTAAACATAATTACACCTAAGTCTGTTTTTCACGGTAGATTGGTTCCAGAAGAAGCCGTGTAAAAAAGACATTGATCTTATACATAAAGGGAATTCCCCTAAATTAGTGCTATTCACATTTGTTTTGACCAGTAAAAATTGTTTGCACGCGCTAAAGGGAAATTCACTTAAATCTTTAAGCTAGTGTTTTGTAAACTATCGATACTATCGATGGTTTCAGATTTTTTTCTTTCATAAATACTTTTTTTTGACAAAAAAATTTAAGAACATAAAATTTCAAATCGTGCTAAATGGAATAAAATCGCCTAAAAAAATTAAAAATATTCAATTTTCAAACCGTGTTATATCAAAACTGTGTAAAAACAGACTTAAGTGTATATTCATATCACTCAATATACTCCTACATGTCGAAATGAGATTCATTGTAATTATTCGTAGGTCCTAACTATCTCAATACAAACTCTTGAAACTTGAAACATTTTTTTCTAAACATGTTTCCACTCATATTTTCCACATCTACACAAACAACATATAATTGGCAATTAAGCAAAAATTATTTGTCACTCAAAAATATGTCTTAGAACAAAAAAAGTGATCCCGACATAAATTGCAACAATTGTCGGAAATTTTCTCATTGTGTTGTTTTGCAGCATTCTTCAATGCACATCGCATTTATGAATTAAAGTAGATAATAGACAAAGAAACTTAAAAAAGATCGGAAAGACTTGTTTTTCTACTTCTGTTTGAGGTAAATGTCGTCTTCTTATGTGTCAGATGTAATGAAAATATATGATGATGATGTTGACACTGAGTGAAGGAAATTAATCTTTTCTACCTAAGGAAAAGAGTTTGTGCATGAAAATGTAGGATGGGGTACAGTGTGTACACATTTGAAAGGAATATTATGATTAGCTAAATTTCAACCATATCGTCAAAAGCCAGACAAAAAAACTGATAATATAAATATAATTGGGGTCCTACGCCGAAATATCGGATCGGTCGATTTGTCTGCAAAGCGGATGTATATCCCATGAGAAAACGAAATATTAAATTAAAGGTACTAAGGTTGGGCTTTGGATCTTGAACATACCGAAAATGACGGTCGACTTGGTCCAAGGAGTCAGTAACCGACCATTTGGATATTTTCGGCATTGGTGTCATTCCATCCGTCCATGAATAAGGAATCTTCCAAATATAGAAATGGTACGGCATCGTTATATGAAAAAAATATCCAAAACGCGGTCCGGTTCTGAAAATTGTATGCATATTATTATTTTATATAGAATTGTATGCCTATTATTATGTTGTTCTCCTATAACCGACTATATAATGGAACATTATGTTATCTGGTTTTATCTAATTGGATAGATTGTGGGTGGGATTAGGTGTGCATTTTGGTCATTCTAAAACAAAATTCG
Organism: Musca vetustissima; assembly: GCF_032173495.1. Lineage (NCBI taxonomy): Eukaryota > Metazoa > Arthropoda > Insecta > Diptera > Muscidae > Musca > Musca vetustissima. Next base: position 10,480 of record NW_026876187.1, read on the forward strand.
GTTAATGACGAACCCTTCAAGAATCCTTTATTATCCAAATTATGTGGCTGTAACTTGATAAAATCCCGCCAAGGTCTTCAAAATAACGAAAATATAGGTATATCATTATATATGAGCTAGAACAAAACGTAAACCGATATTGATAATTTTTGAGGGGAAAATTTGACACCTGATAAAAAATTGAATTTGAATTAATTGGTTGAAAAATCCACGCCTTTAATACCCCTTGAAGAAATATTTTTTTTTAATAGCAAAGCCAGTGATGGTCTCTAAAAAATAAACGCTAATAAATGGTCAATGCAAAAACTATTTTTTAAAAACCACGCCATTTCAAAAATAATCCTTAAAATATTCTTGGAAAAATATTCCCTAAAAATCTTTGAACCTATGCAATTAATAAAATTTTTAATACTGGTTTCTTGCCAGAGTGAGTGACAAACCACTTTTGAGTGTGTTTTTTGGTGGTGCCGTGTGTCTATGGCACAGAATTTCTTTGTCGTTTTAATTTTTCTATTTTAATTATATTCCTTTCATCAGAACAACCATATACAATGTTAAACATTCGGTTGTTGTTGCATTTATATCGAAATAATTTGGAAAATACATATGTGAATTCTGTACCACCAATGCAAAGGCCGGTAAGAGTGTCTTAAGTAGAGAATAACAATTGAATACTAAATTAGTGTTTATAAACCCAGACAATTAGGTATAAAAATTCAGAAAAAAAGACATTGAAATACTGAAAATATGTCTGTTACGTCAAAGCACGGACCTATGTAAAAATGTTCTGCAAAGATGTGTTATACACGCCAACAACCCGGAATATTAAATTACACCAATTTCGATGTAAAATTGTGTCTAAAACCTTTAAAATTTCGTTATTTGGGTTCCAATATATGCCATTTCTAGATATTTTGATGAAAAATCTTAATGGAAACATAGAGCGAGATTTCTGAGCCCACTGTGCAATGTGATGGACCATCTCTGATCTACTACACAATAAGAGATTCATCCTCCACTTGACATAAACTGAGACGTCATGACTTTTTCTTCGATATTTTGATGAAAAATCTTAATGGAAACATAGAGCGAGATTTCTGAGCCCACTGTGCAATGTGATGGACCATCTCTGATCTACTACACAATAAGAGATTCATCCTCCACTTGACATAAACTGAGACGTCATGACTTTTTCTTCGTTGCGTCCCCCTGCTAAGTTTGCCTGGCAAAAAGGGGAATTTAGCAGCAATTGGTTGTCAGCAAATTACTGAAATAATTACGCACACATTTACAAATTACTCAATTGTTTATGCTGCAATGAAATCAGCAAAAAAATATCTCCAACAACAACAAGACAAATCATTCAGCCAAGTCAAGACAGAGATGAAGAAAGAAAGAAATTACATCGGATCGCCAAGCAAATCGTTGCTGTGCAAATCGATCTCAAATAAAACGGCGTGATGACAGATCGACTGACATCCATGAAACTTCATTTGGCCATGTTTTATTGCTGTGTTCTCTCTGTTATATTGCTAATATGTGGCTGCTAGTATGTCTGTCTGTCGGTCGGCAATTTCCTGTCATTGAATCGTTTTTTGCTGTTTTTGTTATCAGTCGCGCAAAAGACCTCGGCAATAATTTAACGTAAATTACAGAGGCAGCTGATGCCGCTGTATGTTGTTGTTTTTGCTACTCTAGTGGCATCCAGATCCTGCCGACTGAGTCTGATGTATGTAATGAATGGCATGTGTTGATCATTGATTAACGGCAAATTGTCAAACAAATTGACTGATTTAAACGACAATCCAATCACAAATTATCGAGTAATTCTTAGCAAAACAAAAAAAAAAAAAATAAATAAATAAAATGAAGAAGATTCGGAAAAGGGGTCGTGTGGAGTATTTTTATAGCAGCTTCGATGTTTTTGTTTAATGTCGATGCGGAATGGTTTCCTTTTTTCTCATTGTCATTTGGTGAGCAGGTCTTGGCTGTTGATAGGTTTAAAAATAACATAACTCTGTGTCCGCGCAATTCACAATGAATTAAAATTGTTTCCATTAAATGGGGAAAGCGAAGTGGAAGTGAAGGACAAAGAAACATAGTTTGGACACAAAAATGATTTAAAGAATATCGACTTCGATTCTAGTAAAAATATACATTTCGTAAGGATCTTGAATAAAAAATGTTAGGGAATCACAAATTATTTTCGATGGTTATGCCTTGAGATGGTATTTACTGGAATGGGTAAATACCCGGACTCATGTCTGTATCCAATATATTATATTCTGAATTTTCTGTTTTTGTAAAAAAAATCAATATTTAGATTGGGAGTTTTATGTCCTCCATCCTATGAAATTTTGCACATACATTGCAATTAGTCTGGGGAAATTTGGTATTGATATGGTATATTCTCCATAAAACGGTAACTCCCCTCACCTTATTTTAGATATTTTGAACCTAAGCTTCTGTGTATTTTATTTTAGTTGCTCAAATTTCATTTGTATACCCTCTACTCAGAGAATCACGCAGTACGGTCCAGAAAGTCCGGTCCCTCTTAAATGTATTTTGGGGGGTTTGATCGCACTTTTCGACCGAATTCGCTGAAATTCGGTACTTTGAGTTCTTATTGGGTAGCAAATCTCTATAATAAAAATTATAAATATAGGTCAATTTTTTCGGGTAGCCCCCATATAAGGGTACCCCATCAATTTTCGGTATTTTAGGGTTCTTGAGCGCGGTTTTCAACCGAATTCGCTGAAATTTGGTACGTTGAGTTCTTATTGGGTACCAAATTTCCCCACTAAAAATTATAAATATTGGTTCACTTTTTCTGGTAGCCCCCGTATAAGGGTACCTCCCAATTTCCAGTTTTTGGGGGGTTTTGACCGGATTTTTTTACCGAATTGGCTTTAATTTAGTAATTTCAGTTATTATTGGGTAGCAAATCTCTCCACAGAAAATTATAAATATAGGTCAATTTTTTCGGGTAGTCCCCATATAAGGGTATCTCCCCACCAAAAATTATTAATATTCACCCCTTTTTAGGGGTTGTTACATTTATACTGTGTGAAATTTAAACTTGTTATTCATAATTTAAACTAAGTATGTTTTGATTTTTATTTGTTCTATACTTCAAATTTGTTCATATACTTTTAAATATTTTTCATTGTAACTTGAATTGTTGAATAGCGTAGAAGGGTCTACAATTGTAAGTTTTGATATCTTTTCATTTTCAATCTGTAACCTAAAATTATATTTTAGTGAATAAACCTGACTATATTCGGATGTTTATCAAAGGCCCTTGCTGTTTTTTCTTACGCTATTAACATTTTCTTTATTCAAATTGGAATTTTGGATATAGAATTTGGCCTCTAACCTTGTTTGGTGTAGTTACTAGTCAAAAATTGATATCTTGGAATCAAAGATAATTATCGGCCTTCGATTGCCTGGCGTTTTGGATTGGATTTTGTGCCAATTGATTTTAATCCAAGGCGAAATTTATATATGTTTCTACGTAGTGGCAAAATTACGTCTGCCGAAATGCCGCTACATCGTTCTCCTCGACGACATCTGACTTCGGAAAGGACCGAAGTAATAAATATGATATCTGATAGTGAACCAATTGAACAAAATTCGGAAAGTACAACGACGAATTCACCATTGGGCCAGGAAACAACAACAAACGGATCATTCAGTAGTATTGAACGGTAACCCAACATTTTGCTAAACAGTTTGAAGAGATGCAAATCTCTATAGCCCGTCAAATGAGCGCTGTACTGTCATTGGTGGAGACAAATAATACGCAAATCCGCGAGTCATTAGCTTCCATGGAAACGTTTCGTAATTTACCGAATTGCAATCCTACAAATTCTGTTCAGTCAACAGTCTCTCTTAGTTTGGCTACTCCGATCGTTTCAACTACTAATACTGCCACGTCAATAAATCAGCTACCAATGTCAACTGTAAATGTGCTTCCATCTACGATAACCTAACCATTTTCGAATCCCGTTGGAATAATGTCAAGTTGTGCTGGTTCTGGAATAAATGGGCGTATTACCGGCATGCAAAATAATTTATTGGAACCCTCCAATTCAAATACTACGGTGCCTGAAGCCTCATCTCAAGTTATTAACAACGTAGTGCCACATAGTTATAAAAAGATTTATGATTTGCCTAAGTTTTCTGGTTCTCCTGAGTGGACAACGTTTGTTGAAATATTTAACTGCACCACGACAGAATTCGGATATTCCGATCATGAGATTACGAAGTTCTTTGCAAGGAAAAGCATATGAGACCGTGGAACCTTTATTATCTAACTCAAAGAACGTGTCAGCAATTATGAATATCCTTGCTGAAACTTATGGAAGACCTGATCAGTTAATAAAGTCTCAGATTCAAAAGGTAAGGGCGCTTCCATCTATTGCCGAGTCAGATTTTGATGGCCTCTTAAACTTTTCAATCAAAATAATTAATATGACAACATTTGTACAATCGGCTGGTGGTGACTATCATCCGGCTAATCCTATTCTACTAAGTGAATTAGTTGCAAAATTGCCAATATCTAGAAGAATTCAATGGGCTGAAAAATGTCTTAGTATGTCAAGTATTCCGAACATAGTTGACCTTTCGAATTGGATGCAGTGTATTCGCAAAGTAATTAACACAGGAACTGATTCACTGTCTGCTTCGGACAAAGTTGTTGAGAAAAGGTCCAAGAGATATGCTTGTGTGAGTTCTTCTGTAGAAGACAAGTCCTGCAGAATTTGTGGTCATCAGTGCAAGAATGTGGCAGTTTGTGAGAAATTTAAAAAGTTGCCCCTCCTAATGAGATGGGAAAAAGCTAAATCAATGGGAACGTGTTTTTCGTGTTTAAAAGGAGGACATCAAATGACGAAATGTTTTTCTAAAAAGAAATGCGGGGTAAATTCATGTCAAAAATTTCATCATAAATTGTTGCATGCTGTTGATGACAAACACGACGAAGTGAAGAAGGTAGTTCATGAGGATTCAGAACTGCAAAATAACGCAGCACGTAATTGTTTAGTAGACGAAACTACTGGGAGCGGATCTGTTTTATTCCAATTTGTCCCTGTAAAATTGTATGGACCAAGGGGATACGAGGAAATATATGCATTTATAGACGATGGAGCAAATGTATCAATGGTTGACGAAGATGTTGTAAGGAAATTGGGTATCACTGGCAGACCAGATGTGCTCGAGCTTCAATGGATCAACAGTCAAGTTTCTAGAGAAAAAACACAGGTCGTTGATCTTTATATTAGTAGTGCTGACCAGTGTGGCCATTTTAGCATTTTTGCAGCTAGATTTAGCATTTTATTTTTGTATTTAGCCGCAAAATTTTTATTTAGCATTTAGCATATTTTTTAGCATTTTGCAATTACTTATTTAGCATTTTTTAGCATTATTCTACACACAACATTTTTAAATATTTTGGTATTTTTCTTACTGCATAATTTGATATGGCTATACAATTATGATGTAACAATGACAATCCTTTAAAAATGGTAACCATTTACCAATTATGATCAGCTGTTCAATAGAACATCAGCGTTTTTCTTCATGACAACTCTTTAACGATGGCAATAATTTAAAATATCAATCAGCTGTTTGCTTGCATTCATTGAGTTTGGTAGTCAAAACAAAATTAAAGAATACAAATATGAAGAAGCATATAAAAGCAAAAAGTGTGTTAACGTATATTCTTGTGAATATTGACATGAAATTGAACGTACTTAAAATTGCAATCTTTATCTATAAGTATACCAACTAACATCAATCCTTACACATGCCATTCTGCAATCTATTTCATACTTTTTAAATAGACTTTAAGCAAACTTTACGCACGCTATTTGGTATGCTTCACTGTTTAAAATGTAATATGAATCAAGCACCCATTGATTATTTGGTTTACAATCAACATGAATTTATACTAATTTCAGTACGTTTTGCCAATCGGCCTAGCTATAGGTCTTCAGTACACCATTAACTTAAAATCGGACGAAAGTATATATAGGAGCTATATGTAAATCTGAACCAATTTCAAGAAAACTTCACACACACAAGGTTATAGGAACTTCAGTACATTGTACAAAATTGTGTGCGGGTCGGCCAATCTTTGGGTCTTTAGTGCACAATTTACATTAAGTCGGACGAAAATATATATTTGAGCTATATCTAAATCTGAACCGATTTTCATGAAACTTAACACACATCATTTTAGACCTAATTCAGTAATTTATGCCAAATTTCGTGCAAATCGAAAGTTATATTGGGACTTTGGTGCCCCATTTACCTTAAATCGGACAAAAATATATACGGGAGCTATATCTAAATCTGGACCGATTTTCGCGAAACTTAGCACACATCATTCTAGACTTAATTCAGTATTTTATGCCAAATTTCTTGCAAATCGAAAGGTATATAGGAACTTTGGTGTACCATTTACATAGAATCGGACAAAACTATATATGGGAGCTATATCTAAATCTGAACCGATTTTCTCGAAACTTGGCACACATCATTCTGCACCTATTTCAGTATTCTATGCCAAATTTCAAGCAAATCGAATTATATATAGGGACTTTGGTGCACCATTTACCTCAAATCGGACGAAACTATATATGGGAGCTATATCTAAATTTATTAAATTAAATTTACGCATCTCCGTCTGTCCGTCCGTCCATGTATTTTTGCGAACAAAGTGCAGGCCGCATATGAGATCCGATATGGATGAAATTTGGCACAAGTCACTTATTTGGCCCAAGGACGACCCCTTTTGAAATTGGAAAATCAGTGCACCAAACTCCCTATATATCTTTCGACTTGCACGAAATTTGGCACAGCGTAATGAATTAGGCCTAGAATTATGTGTGTCAAATTTCCTGTAAATCGGTACAGATTTAGATATAGTTCTCATATATATTATCGTCCTATTAAATTTAAATTGTGCACCAAAGTGCCATATAACTTTCAATTTACACGAAATTTGGCACAGCGTAATGAATTAGGTCTAGAATGATGTGTGTTAAGTTTCCTGAAAATCGGTTCAGATTTAGATATGAATTAGGTCTAGAATGATGTGTGTTAAGTTTCCTGAAATCGGTTCAGATTTAGATATAGCTTCTATATCTGACCAAATGAAAAATGTTGTATCGATTGCAGAATGACATGTTTATGGATCTAATTTTAGTCCTTTAAAAATGCGACGTCCGTTAGGATTCATCTGTTGAATATACTCAAAGTATTGTCGTCCCGTCTGACCTTACTACTTTCCTTACTGGTTTTTTATTGTTATTTGCCATGGCTCAACAATAAATGGTTGAATTTCTATATTACATAGTTTTATTCTAAAGAAATATATTTCCACAGTTAAATAAATGCTATAAAGTAATTTTCTTACCAAAAAAACGTTTCTAAATTTAGCATTATTTTTTGGCATTTTTTTTATATTTTTTAGCATTATTTAGCATTTTTTCAATGAGGATTTAGCTGCAACTTTTTTTTTGATCTGGTCACACTGGTGCTGACATGGATACGCCCAAATATCCAATGAAAAATGTGTATGTTACTTCAAACTTAGATCTACCTGTGCAGAGTTTTAGCTCAACATACATAGAAGTAAGATATCCGAATCTTCAGCATTCCCAAATGAACTTGAAAGACTACAAAAATGTAAAGCCAAAGATGATAATAAGCCTTTCGCACGCCTTTTTGACCGTCCCGTTGGAAGAACCCAAAATGTTTGGTCCATTAGGGCCAATAGCCTTAAAATGTAGATTGGGTTCGATTTTGTATGGCCCGATAGAAAATAAAAAGGGAAAAAGCTATTCCTGTCACTATCGAGGATCTAAAGAGGATGTTCAAAAATTTGTTGAACTTCATGAAATGATGAAGAGTTATTTTGGTTTAGAAACCTTTGGAGTAAAAACTCCTGTAAAGAATTTAATATCTAAGAAAGATGAGAGAGCTTTAGAAATATTGAATCGTACAACAATAAAAAAAGGGGGATCGTTTTGAGTCTGGATTACTTTGGGAAGATGATAACGTCGCTCTTCCTGAATCGTACGATATGGCATTTAAAAGATTCCTTACTGTCGAAAGAAAAATGGAAAAGAATGAAACATTTGCCAAAGAATATCGGGATAAGATTCAAGAATATGTTGATAAAGGATACGCGAGAATTATGTCGGAGAAGGAGGCAAGAGCTCAATCCTGTAAAACTTTTTACTTGCCTCATTTT
>NW_026876188.1:0-19081 GCF_032173495.1 Musca vetustissima
TAATCGGACAAGTGGTTGTCAGATATAATAACGCTATACATTTCAAAAAAATGTATAAATGTGTAATTTTTTCGCTTTTATTTACACATTACTTACTTATATTTCTGAACAATACAAAAAACAACAACTTTCCTAGTGATAACAGTAAATTTCGTCAGAAAAACAAAATTAACTCAATTTATTGTGTTCAACGCAAAATCGGACAAAGCAAAGTATCAATGTTTAAAGTCCCGTTATTATGCAAATATTAACTTCAAATCGGTATTTTGTTTGTCATATTCATTCGTAAATTGCATTTAGACCAAGAAAGTGGTAATACTAAATAAAAATAAATGTAAATGGCTCCAAAAGGGAAACAATCCAGTGTGGAAATCAGGCAATTAATAGATAAATTGAGTTATGAACATAAAACAGTAAGAGAAATTGCCGAATTGGTAGGAATGAGTAAATCTACTGTCCACGACATTATAAAGAGGTTCCGTGATGAGTTCCGATTGACCAATAAAAGCAGAGAAGGTCAAGGGAAGATATTAAATGAGCGAGAAGAGCGTTCGATATTAAAAGAAATAAAACAATATTCATTTTAAACCGCAAAAGAACTTAAAATAAATTTAAAAACTCGCACTGGAAAAGATGTATGCCTAAATACTATTCGCAATACATTGCATAAATATAATTATTATGGGAGAGTTGCAAGAAAAAAGCCATTTATTAGCCTTAAAAATAAAAACTGTAGTATAAAATCTGCCAAGGAGTTTTTACTAAAACCAGACGATTATTGGAAGCAGGTAATTTGATGATAGATCATCTTAAAATAAATTTCTATTGATAGTTTTCATTATATTAAGGTTCTGTTTACTGACGAAAGCAAATTTAATTTGCACGGATCAGATGGGAAGATGTATGTGTGGCGTAAGCCAAATGCTGACTATAATAATGAGAATACAAAAGCCACTGTTAAGCACGGAGGAGGTTCCGTTATGGTTTGGGGCTGCATGTCGAGTGCGGGAGTAGGTAATTTGCATTTTATTGATGGTAAAATGGACAAATTTGTCTACCTCAACATTTTAAAACAAAATGTAAAGCAAAGTGCAGACAAATTGGGTATCGCGAACAACTTTGCCTTTTATCAAGACAACGATACCAAGCACACATCAGGTGTAGCAAAGCTTTGGTTGATCCATAACTGCCCCAAACATATACAAACACCTGCACAGAGCCCAGACCTTAACGTAATTGAGCATCTTTGGGAAGAATTAGCTAGGAGAGTGTATGAAAAAAAATTGAACTCCTTAGTACAGCTTAAGAAGGCTTTACTGGAATCGTGGAACTCCATAGAGCCGGAGGTATGTCAGAATTTGGTCAAATCAATACCGAAGCGTTTACAGGCCGTTCTGGACAACAAAGAATATGCAACTAAATATTAGTTTCTCGATTTTTTGCATTTTTTACCATTGATACTTTGCTTTGTCCGATTTTGCGTTGAACACAATAAATTGAGTTAATTTTGTTTTTCTGACGAAATTTACTGTTATCACTAGGAAAGTTGTTGTTTTTTGTATTGTTCAGAAATATAAGTAAGTAATGTGTAAATAAAAGCGAAAAAACTACACATTTAGACAATTTTTTTGAAATGTAAAGCGTTATTATATCTGACAAACACTTGTCCGATTATTCGATGGAGCCACTGTATATTGGGGGATATATCTATATCAGAATCTAATGTATAGATCGGCTTAGAAAGTGATATTACGCCTATCATCAAAAAGAACTATATCTAGCTTCTTTTGACATGTTAAAAACACATGAACAAAGACATAATATCCTGTATCACAGGATATAAAAAATCCACTCTCATGAAACTGATGCCGTATTACTAAAACTCCGATTGATTGGACTAGAAAAAATACACCCGCATAATCATTACCGCACATTTCAATTTCCATAATTGATGCAAATGAATTTTATATGCCTGTGTGTTGGTCACAGCATTTTTTTTTTTTTGTCAATGGTTTGTGTAAAAGGTGCTCACAAGTTTATGACTTCATTTTTATCGGGTTGCAACGCCATATTCAACCCTTTGAGTTCGAATTATTTTCATTCATGGCTTTTCAATTTAACCACAAAATTGCGTAACCAGAGCTCAATTTAAGTACCTTCTATGGATCTTGTTCTTTTTGTGTTTTTTGTTGTTGTGGGCGCTGGATAAAACAAATAAAACCAGATGACGGTCCTTTTTGTGGATGGAAGAAGAAGAGGCAAAAAAAAAATCAACGGCTACAAATTTTTATGATGTGTGTGCGGTTTACAATTTCAATTTCGATTAAAAACATTTATTGTTTGTTTTCACATCGAATGGTTTCAATTTGGTGTGTATGTGTGTGTGTGTGCATGTTTTTTTCTCCTCTTGTTTTTTGGCGATCCATTCATTTTGATGAGTTTTTTTTTCTTCCTTCGCTTCGTTTCTTCTGTCACATTGTTTGTTTAAATGGCCATTTCCCAAGAGTGTCCCCAAAAATGTATGAATACATAAATGACAATGATAGCCTGGCAAACCAGTTTGACTTGGGGTCAGGCGGGCAGGCCGTCGGACCAAAAGGGGTTTGATTGTAATAATAAATTCGGTTTTAGAGCAATCAATCAAAAGGCAAAAACATGAGTTTGTTATAAGGACAAGAGCAAGAGGTGGGGATAGGAGTTACAATAACACAAAAAACACTGAATACTATAAAACATCAATTCAATTTCACTTAAGCCATAACAATCGATTCTATGTTTTGCAGTCGGTCATAAAAATCTATTTTATATTCGTACAGGACCATAAACGCCAGGACATTTTCTACATGGCATTGGCAATGAGACATTTACACTGGCATTACAAATCAGCGAACATGAAGGGTTTTATAGATTATTAAAAGAAAACCAGACCCTTAAAAGGAGAAAGGACGAAAATTCGAAAAAAGGCGAACAGTAGAGAGCCTCAAAACTCAAAGAAGAATCAATGAATACCCCAATCATAAACGTGGCGGATTTAAATATATATATATATATATATATATATATATTTTCGAAACATCAAGGTACTCAAATGCGTGGATTAAAAAAACATAGGGGAATAGCGAAGGCATAGATCTTCTAATAAAAAATTAAGCCATTTCGGAGGAGTGGAATTTTTACAAATATTTTTAAGAATTAAAAAAAAATCCAAAAATTTTAAGGCGTGGAAATAAAAAAAAATTAATCACAGAATTTCAAGACGTGGATTTTTTAAAAAAATTTAAATTTTTAAAAAAATATTTTTTCAAAGAATTTCAACACGTGGATTTTGTGAAAAATAGTTTTTCAACAAATTTCAAGGTGTGGATTTTTACAAATATTTTTTCAAATTGGCAGCAAAAAAATGGTATTTAGCATCACCAGATTCAAGCATCTCGATATACATAAGGCCACTTGGATTTCTCCCGATCGAACAACGAGAAATCAAATCGATCATGTTGTGATAGACGAAAGGCATTCATCCAGTGTTTTAGACGCCCGATCGATCCGGGGAGCGAATATCGATTCGGACCATTACCTTGTGACAGGACCATTAACAAGGTACGCAGCCGTCTTAATGTAGAGGGCAAAAGTGCGATCTAATGTAACACGGAAATTTGACGTCGAAAAGCTGCAACCGCAACATATAGCAGAAGCCTACTGCGCTCAACTTACCCAACTGCTTGACGAAAGCACCCTTTGTCCCAATAATAATATAGAAGCACAATGGCAGAGAATTGGCCACTCCCTACAAACTGCAGCAAAAGCAACACTTGGGTACCAAAAACCACCATCAAGAAATCTGTGGTACAATCAGGAGTGTCGTAATGATAGTGATATGAAAAACGCAGCATATAGGGCAACCCTGCGGACAGTAGCAGCACGTAATGCGATGGAGAACTATCTGGAGAAAAGGAGAGAGGAGAAACGTATTTTCAGAAAAAAGAAGAAAGAGCAAGAAAAACGTGAGCGTGAGCAAATCTTCCCGTGCACCAAATAGGAGACAAGACGATATGTGCCAACTATACAGAAATAAGTCTTCTTCCCATCGCATATAAAGTGCTATCCAGCGTACTGTGTGAACGACTGAATCCAATGGTCAATAACATTATTGGACCATACCAATGTGGCTTCAGACCTGGCAAATCCACCATTGAACAAATTTTCACTCTGCGCCAAATCCTGGAAAAAAAACCCACGAAAAACACATCGACACATTCCATCTATTCGTCGACTATAAAGCCGATTTCTACAGCCCTATCCATTCAGAGGTGTATAAAGCCATGTCTGCGTTTGGCATTCCTGCAAAATTAATTCGGCTATGCAGGATAACTTTAGCAGGCACAAGATCAGCAGTTAAAGTCGGAAAAGACCTCTCGGAGCCCTTTAATACCGAACGAGGATTTTGACAAGGTGATAGTTTGTCGTGTAGCCTTTTTAAAATCCTGCTGGAAAAGCTCATACGAGAGGCGAAAGTGAACAGAAATGGCACTCTGTACACCAAACAACATATATTACTCGCCTACGCCGATGACATGGACAAAATGGGTCGAACATTGAGAACGGTAGCAGCCAACTTTGAACAAATTGAGAAGGAGTCTGCCAAGGTGGGTCTGGCAGTAATCGGCGAGAAGATCAAGCTGATGATATCAACACGCAAGACGTCCAGTAGACTCGGAACTACAGCTCCGAGGTAGTCAAAGATTTTATATACCTTGGTACCGCCATAAATAAAACGAATGACATCAGTTTTGAAAATCGGAGAAGGATAGTGATGGCCAACCGATGCTACTATGGTGTGAGCAAACAACTCAAAAGCAAGGCCCCCTCCCGCCAGACCAAACCCACACTCTACAAGACGCTGATACACCCGTGCTGATATACGTATCTAAAGCATGGGTACATACGCAAGCAGATAAGGCAGCTCTTGGAGTGTTTGAGAGAAAAATTCTCCGAAAGATCTATGTACCAGCTATTCTCGGACATCGACATTGTTAGATGTATTGAGCTACAACGACTACGTTGGCTAGGTCATGTTGTGAGAATGGATGAAGATGCCCCAGCCCAAAAGGCATATAAAAGCGAACCAGCTGATGGTTCACGCAGAAGGGGAAAGCCAAGAATACGTTGGAAAGATCAAGTCGAAGACAACAGCGCCGAAAATGGTCTTTCAAATTGGAAAAACTGCGCAAAAGACCGACGCGCCTGGAAATCTTTTCTAAGCTCGGCTTATAGAACAAAAGATCTGTCACAAGCCAGCTAAGTAAGTACTTAAGTATTTTTTTCAAGGCGTTAATTTTTTTAAATTTTTTTTTAAAGAATTTCAAGGCGTGAATCTTTTAACAAATATTTTTTCAAAGAATATCAAGGCTTGGACTTTTTAACAAATATTTTCGTAGGGTTTTTTAAATATTTTTTATACCCTTCACCACACTGTGGTAGAATAAACATGTCTGTTTTTACAGGGTATTATGTCTTTGTGCATATGTTTGTAACAGGCAAAAGGAAACGAGATAGACACATGGTTCCTTTTGAGAATATGCATAGAACCACTTTCTGAGTCGATTTACGCATGTCCGTCCGTACGTCTGTCCGTCCATGTATTTTTGTGAACAAAGTACAGGTCGCATTTATAATCCGATTTGGATTAAATTTGGCATATGTCTCTTATTTGGCCCAAGGACGAACCCTATTGAAATTGGGAAAAATCGGTTCAGATTTTGATATAGCTCCCATATATATATATTCGTCCGATTTAATGTAAAAAGTCCCTATATATCTTCCGAATCTTCCGAAATTTGGCAGATCGTAATGAATTAGGCCCAGAATGATGTGTGCTGAGTTTCATGAAAATCGGTTCAGATTTAGATATAGCTCCCATATATAGTTTCGTCCGATTTTATATAAATGGTGCACCAAAGTCCCTATATATCTCTCGATTTGCACGAAATTTGGCACAGCGTAATGAATTAGGCCTAGAATGATGTGTGCTGAGTTTCATGAAAATCGGTTCAGATTTAGATATAGCTCCCATATATAGGTTCGCCCGATTCAATGTAAATGGTCCACCAAAGTCCCTATATATTTTTCTATTTGCACGAAATTTAGCGTATCGTATTCCATTAACTCTAGAATGATGTGTGCTAAGTTTCGGGAAAATCGGTTCAGATTTAGATATAGCTCCCATATATATCTTCGTCCGATTTAAGGTAAATTGTGTACCAAAGTCCCTATATATCTTTCGATTTGCACGAAATTTGGCACAGTGTTCTAAATTAGGTCTAGAATGATGTGTGTTAAGTTTCCTGAAAATCGGTCCAGATTTAGACATAGATCCCATATATATATATATATATATATATATTTATATATATATATACATATATATATATATATTTATATATATATATACATATATATATACATATATATATGTATATATATATCCGTCCGATTTAATGTAAATGATGTACCCAAGTCTCTATATATATTTCGATTTGCACGAAATTTGGTACAGCGTACTGAATTAGGTCTAGAATGAAAACCGGTCCAGAGTTAGATATAGATCCCATATATATTTTTGTCTTATTTAATGTAAATGGTGCACCAAAATCCCTATATATCTTTCGATTTGCATGAAATTTAGCACGGCGTAATGAATAAGGTCTAGAATGATGTGTGTTAAGTTTTGTGAAAATTGGTTCAGATTTAGATATAGTTCCCATATATATTTTCGTCCGATTTAATGTAAATAGTGTACCAAAGTCCCTTAATATCTTTCGGTTTGCACGAAATTTAGCACAGCGTAATGAATTAGGTCTAGAATGATGTGTGTTTAGTTTCGTAAAAATCGGTTCAGATTTAGATATAGCTTCTATATCTGACCAAATGAAAAATTTAGTATCGTTTGCAGAATGACATGTTTATGGATCCAGTTTCATTTTACTGGTTCTTTAAAAATGCGACGTCTGTTAGGATTCATCTGTTGAATATACCTAAAGTGGTGAAGGGTATCATATAGTCGGCCCCGTCCGACTTTACAACTTTCCTTACTGTTTTTTTTTTTGCAGCATACATTTTTGAAATCTATCTTTTACCACACGAATTTAATAAAGTATTTAATACAATATGTTTAAGATATTTGTTTATTTCATTTCAGTTGACGATGAAAGGATATCAAATATATTTTTGCAAGACTATTTGCAATTTCGTTTCTTTTTTTTTCTTTCTCACGCAAGCCCTTTCCATTTGGCAATGATTGACAAGATGAGGATTTTAGTTAATATTTGTTGAGTTATTCTTTGGCAAAAGTCTCATTAATATTCCATTAAATAGACAGACACGTACAGAGAGGGACACTATAAATATGTTTGTTACGATTTAACAAAATAGTCACGTAATAATTGTGTGGACGACACCTTTTTCCTGCCGTCGTCTCCGTCGTTTGTTTGTATGTGTAATGGTCTATTTTTTTCTCCGTTCTGTGTGTGTGTGAAATCAAACTAGCAATTATTTTCCATAGAAGGAACAAAAAAAAAGTTTTGCTAAATTTTTATTAAAAGTCCAATATTGACCAGAGAAAAATGCCAACTGAACGAAACTGTCATTCAACTGTAATACGACACAGCACAACACATAAAAACAAATCAATGAATGTTAATGACATATTCTGATTGCCTTATGTGTGTGTGCTTGTCAATGGAACAGGTGTATAGTGAATAGAATATTTTTGGTAGACATAGACACACATAATTAGAAAAATATATGCAAGCAGGAAATTTAATTATTTAATATTTGGCTATAATTTACTTTGGCTACAATTTCTGAAAAATATATTCTTAAAAACATCCATACCTATAGCTGTGAAAATAAAACCATACATATGTATCCTAACAAACGTCGTGTTTTTGTTATATATCTATATCTGAACAATTGTATTATAGTACCGTTGTGTCACCACTTTGGGTATATTCTCGGCACATATGTATCCTATACAAAACGTCGCGTTTTTGTTATATATATATATTTTCACCAAACTATGCACATCCTAGATAATTTAGTACGGAAACTTGAAAAGATTTCCAGAGACTAATTTGTATTACTGCAGTACGTTGTGTCAATCGGCCTATCGATCTTTTCACGAAGCTTAGCCACATCATTCTAGACTTAATTCAGTACCTTATATCAAAATTCGGGCAAATCGAAAGATATATAGAAACATTGGTGCACCAAAATCGGACGAAAATATATATGGGAGCTATATCTAAATCTGAACCGATTTTCACGAAACTTGGCACACATCATTCTAGATTTATTTCAGTACGCTATGCCAAATTTCGTGCAAATCGAAAGATATGTAGGCACTTTGGTGCACCATTTACCTTAAATCGGACGAAAATATATATGGGAGCTATATCTAAATCTGAGTCGATTTTTCCCAATTGCAGGAGTCTTCGTCCTTGGGCCAAATAAGTGAACTGTGCCAAATGTCCAATTCGGATCAAAAATGCCATCTGTACTTTGTTTACAATTTAACATCGACAGACAGACGGATGGACGGACATGCATAAATCGACTCAGAATGTGATTCTAAGCATATTCTCAAAAGGAACCATGGGTCTATATCGATTATTTTTGCCTGTTACAAATATATGCACCAAGACATAATACTCTGTACCACAGTGTGGTAAAGAGTATAAATATTCCTTAAAAAATCAATGCCCAATCAACAATTTTTTAAAGATTTTTTTTTCACAGCTCTCCCATTGAAAAAAAAACATCTTTAAAAAATTGAATCTATGTCCTCATAACTCAACGACCTAATGCTGTTCGCGTTATTTTACTATGTAAACATGTTCATTAATTAACTCGTGGTGTGTGTGTGTGTCTATATATATGTATTTGTGTGTGTTCGTTAAAAGTGTAAATTAGGCGAAAGTATCCACTAAACCAAATCCAACAAATATATACACTAACTCTTGTGTAAACCAACAACAACACTTAGACACACACACCCATCCACACACATGTGTGCACCTCAATTAGCCTTAGTTGGCATAGTGTGTGTGAACCACTCATATTGCAACACAATGTTTACCTTCACACTTAACACAAATTTGCATTTGTTTAAATAAAAGAGAGTTACCTTTAATAAAATAAATTGCGCATTTTCCAGTCATTGATTTCGCCCGCCGAACAAAAACCATGTCCACATTACCGCAAGCCAACCCCATCTCATGGCTTGTTATAAATTGTCAATGGCCATGGGTTTTTTTTGGTGGGTTTTTTTTTGTGATTTTCACTTTTGTGTGCGCCACACACACACACAATTTACATTTCAGGTAATTGTGTGTGTGTGGGCAGATAAGTTTCGTCCTTTAGGTCTATATTTATTTAATGGTATTGGTTAACTGAAAAGTAAATATCATGGACAGCGGAATCACCGAAACAAAGGAAGATAAATGGAATGAAACAAACCACAAAATTAACTTTGAGAAAGTAAAGAACAGAGGCGGGGTTTTTATACCCTACACAACTATGTTGTCAGGGTCAGGGTATTATAGCTTTGTGCAGCACCAAGAGTTTGTAACGCCAAATATTGGTCCTAGACCCTTTAAGTATACCGATCGTCATATCTCGACTAGCTGAGTCGATCTAGACATTTGTGTCCGTCCGTCTGTCCATTATATTTTGTAAACACGATACAGGCCACAGTTATGGACCAATCTTCACGAAATTTTGCATGTAGGATGGGTTGTGGCCAATGAAGACCCCTATTGTTGTTGGTAAAGATCGCTTAATATCTAGGGGATGAAATGGACCAAAAACTTAATTTTTATTCGGTTTTTCTTGTCGCTCTAGGGGCCGCAATTATGACCCAAACATCGCGATTTTTTACATGGAGAAGGGGATCGGGCCAAAAAATAAGCATGCCTGTATGATAAAGATCGGTTAATATTTAGCGGGTCAAATGAACCCTGACTTTTGTGTGAAAAATTACAAAATTTAAAATCTTCTTTAATAAATCCACGCCTTGTGTGAGTCCTTTTCAAAAATCTTCTTTAATAAATCCACGCCTTGTGTGAGTCCTTTTCAAAAATCTTCTTTAATAAATCCACGCCTTGTGTGAGTCCTTTTCAAAAATCTTCTTTAATAAATCCACGCCTTGTGTGAGTCCTTTTCAAAAATCTTCTTTAATAAATCCACGCCTTGTGTGAGTCCTTTTCAAAAATCTTCTTTAATAAATCCACGCCTTGTGTGAGTCCTTTTCAAAAATCTTCTTTAATAAATCCACGCCTTGTGTGAGTCCTTTTCAAAAATCTTCTTTAATAAATCCACGCCTTGTGTGAGTCCTTTTCAAAAATCTTCTTTAATAAATCCACGCCTTGTGTGAGTCCTTTTCAAAAATCTTCTTTAATAAATCCACGCCTTGTGTGAGTCCTTTTCAAAAATCTTCTTTAATAAATCCACGCCTTGTGTGAGTCCTTTTCAAAAATCTTCTTTAATAAATCCACGCCTTGTGTGAGTCCTTTTCAAAAATCTTCTTTAATAAATCCACGCCTTGTGTGAGTCCTTTTCAAAAATCTTCTTTAATAAATCCACGCCTTGTGTGAGTCCTTGAAAAAATATTCTTTAATAAATCCACGCCTTGTGTGAGTCCTTGGAAAAAATATTCTTTAATTAATCCACGCCTTGTGTGAGTCCTTGAAGAAATATTCTTTAATAAATCCACGCCTTGTTGGCCCTTGAAAAATATTCTTTAATAAATCCACGCCTCATGTGGCCCTTGAAAAATATTCTTTAATAAATCCACGCCTTGTGTGAGTCCTTGAAAAAATCTTCTTTAATAAATCCACGCCTTGTGTGAGTCCTTGAAAAATCTTCTTTAATAAATCCACGCCTTGTGTGAGTCCTTGAAAAAACTTTTTTAATAAATCCTCGCCTTGTGTGAGTCATTTTCAAAAATCTTCTGTAATAAATCACGCCTTGTGTGAGTCCTTTTCAAAAATCTTCTTTAATAAATCCACGCCTTTGAATTCCTTTTGGTCTCTTTAGATCTGCTTTCTCATTTTAAGACATTTTAATATCTAAAGTTTCCATCAGCTTGAGATGAAATGTCATGGATGATTTTTCGTCTATGTGATTGTGTCCTTGCATTTGTCAAATGTCTATTGTGTCATTGTTCGCCTGCATGTATGCCAACAAATGCAGTGATTTAATGTGAACAGATATGTAAGTTACTGTATACGCTTACTTATATATGTGAGTACAAGGAGTTATATCTGTGTGTGTGTGTGTGTGTGGGAGTGGCTTTGTCACATTTGCATACATGTATACACACTGGTGGTTGGTTATCTTAATTTTATTTTCCCCCTTAAGTTAAGTGCAATATAGTGTTGATTGTCAAAATCAAGATCTCATCACTATTGTCCTGATTGTTGTTTAAATTTCGAATCCTTTTGCTGAATACAAAGACCACAACACAAACATGGACATGCACATATACATTCTCCAAACACAATGACAGAAGGCTGCAACGATAGTAATGTGAATGAATTTTTGGTTAAAGGATGTGCCCGAAAAGTGGGGATGTGTGAGTTAGTGTGTGTGTCTGTTTAGGTGCTGTCATCTGCTCAAGAATCAACCAAGTGTTCAGTAAAATAAAATACACACACACTAACATACATTTACTGACTATAACAATATCCACTTGAGTTGTGCTGCTGCTTCTTCTTCTTTACATGCATACTACCGACTCTCTTACCGAACTGTCTACGTAACTTTGGATTTAAGGACGAAGCTTGGCATTCCGGGGTCTTCTTTGTTTTCGGTTTTTTGGCCATGACTTAGTTTTCTAACCATCATAATGGAGGTGCGGGGAGAATGCAAAAAAAATATTGGTGGACAAGTAAGTGAGAGTAAGAGTGAACAAACGACATGATAACTATCGAGGGAAAATGCAATAAAAAAAGTGATGCATTTGTAATTGCAATTGTTGTGTTGGGTTTTGCAAACAGTTTCCCTCGTCATTGTTGTTCAGTCTTCTTTGTCTTCTTATTTTTGGTGTGGAATACATCATGCACACATGATGTTGTATTACAACCAGTGTTCATTATTTCTATGCTTAAATATGCAGTTAAGGATGGGGCGTGCATCTGCATGTGTCTGTTAATTTTGAATGATAATAACATTTTGGACAGAAAAAAATTAAAATGGGATGAACAATTTTAGGTTCGATAATTTACCAATGCACATTTTATTGAAGAAATAGAAGGAATTTCCCGAATTCCAAAAAAGTTGGTGTCTGATATTAATATTTATTAAACTTTCGACCCCATCTAATAAATAAACCGAAAACTTTCCCCTTTTTCTCATGCAATTGTTGTTGTGAAAGATGAATGTCAACGTCATTTTGTATTTTGGTTAAATAAAATAGGGGACCATGTCTACTACATCATTGCATGTTGACAATAGCTCCCATTAACGTTGTGTTTGTCTTTTAAGTATTTGCACAGCATTTTCTCTTTTTTTCGCCCCCCAAAAAGTTATATTTTTATGCACAAATTTTCATAACAATATTCAAAATATAACTTTAAGAACAGACAAAAAATTGTGCAAATGTGTAAGTCAGCTGTTTATAACAGGCAAAAGGAAACGAGATAGACACATGGTTCCTTTTGAGAATATGCATAGAATCACTTTCGATTTATGTATGTCCATCCGTCTGTCCATCTGTTCGTGTTAAATTCTAAACAAATTACAGGTCACATTTATAATCCGATATGGATGAAATTTGGTACAGCTCATTTGTTTGGTCTAAGGACGAAACCTATTGAAATTGGGAAAAAATCGGTTCAGATTTAGATATAGCTCTCATATATAGTTTCGTCCGATTTAATGTAAATGGTGCGCCAAAGTTCATATATATATCTTTCGATTTGCACAAAATTTGGCATAGCGTACTGAATTAAGTGCAGAATGATGTGTGTTAAGTTTTATGAAAATCGTTTCACACTTAGATATAGCTCCCATATATATTTTCGTCCGTTTTTAGGTAAATAGTGCACCAAAGTCCCTTTATATGTCCTTTGATTTGCATGAAATTTGGCATAGCGTTCTTAATTAAGTCTGGAACGATGTGCGTTAAATTTCGCGAAAATCGGTTTATATATTTTCGTACGATTTTAGGTAAATGGTGCACCAACGTCCCTAAATATATTTCGATTTGCACGAAATTTGTCACAGCGTACTGAATTAAGCCTAGAATGAGGTGTGCTAAGTTTCGTGAAAATCGGTTTAGATTTAGATGTAGCTTTCATATATATCGAGCCATATTCGCCAAAAAATCGTAACCATCAAATTTGAAATTTTACAGGAGAATGTGTTTTTTTAATAAATTCAGATTCAATATGTCTGACTGGCAAAAGGGTGAATAATAAAAGGTGAAGGTTAATACAAAAATGTATTATAAAACCAGTGAGCGGAGCAGTATAGTCGGACGGGGCCGACCATACGATACCCTACACATCCTCTTTCCCTATTAGAGGTCAACAGCACCTCTTCCTTACCCTCACATATAGGAAAACTTCAAAGCGATCAGCGCTATATTTCCGCCATCTAGTGTGTTAATGCGTTACATACATAATAAATTATACATACATACATACATAATATTTGAATATTTAAGTGTAACTGCCACATCCGAGTACATACTACAATATAATTGGTACCAATTTAAAAGCCGATCTATGTCCTTAGGGGGTAAATACGTACGCTGTAGAATACAATTTTTGTAATTTTTCACACAAAAGTCAGGGTCCATTTGACCCGTTAAATACTGACCGATCTTTATGAAAACAGACATGCTTATTCTTTGGTCCAATACCCTTCTCCATGCAAAAATTCGCGGTGTTTGGGTCATAATTGCGGCATCTGGAGCGACCAGAAAAGTATATAAGTATTTGGTCCATTTCATCCCCTAAACATTAACCGATCTTTACCAAAAGTAGGTGTCTTCATTGGCCAAAACCCACCGTACCTGTAAAATTTCGTGAAGATTGTTCCATAACTGTGGCCTGTATCGTGTTTACAAATTATAATGGACAGACGGACGGACGCACACACACACGGACGCACATCGGTATACTTAAAGGTGGGTCTAGGACCAATATTTCGCGGCGTTACAAACTCTTGGGGCTGCACAAAGCTATAATACCCTGACAACATAGTTGTGTAGGGTATACAAATTAGTACATCTTCCCCACACTCCATCAGCTACACTCATTTCATTTCAAATTTAAGAGTTCTAGCACTACCGATTCCCCGAATACAAACTACGCCATATTCTAATTTGCAAAACCCATACCAATTTCCAAAAACTCCGTCTTATCTGACATCTTCGGACTAAGAGTGACCTTCAACCCAAATATTCAAGATTCGAGCTTCAGCAGTTTCGTCGGGGCGTTGGTGAATCGTTAAGTCAGTCAATCACTTTACTCTTTTCTTAGTATAGGTAATTATATAGAGGTCCATAATCTCTGGTAATCATGAAAAATATATTTTTAAATCTAAACCCTTAATGGCCCTTTAAAATGTTTTATCCAATCAAAAGATAATTCTTAAAAACATAATAATAGTAATAGAAGTTTACTCGTATCTTGTTGCTTTATGAATAAAAGTGATTAATATTTTTTTTTTTATTTAAAATATCATCATCATATCATATCAATCTGAATAATAATAAACATTTATAAAGGCAAAGTTTCACTATGATACAACTTACCATATGATATTTGTATAGATATTTGTCTTGAATAATGATTGTTTCTCCGCTGCATTAAAATTTTCCTTCACTAATTCTTTTTTTTTCACACACAATATTGTTCACATTGTAATCACCGGTGAATTAAAATCATAACAATTCCTTAACATAGTCCGCCATATTACCCGGAGAGTTTCCTATTGTTACAATCTTATGAAATTAGCAAATAAATTTCTTGAACATTTTTAACACAACCTATTTAGCAAATACTGTCTTGATTTTCACACATTTGAACACAAAAAAAAAAAAAATGACAGGGAATAACCTTGTCTAAAATATTGAAGAGAAATATTCAACCGCTCAGTCCGTGCATCATTTGCCACTCTTTCTCTCTCCCTCCCTCACACACTTTATGGGAGTTTTTGTCGTAAGCCACATATTTCACAACACAATTGCAGAAGCTCTATCTTTTGGTTTATTTCATTCTCATATTCAATTACTTTAAATAATGTATTTTGTAATTAACAGAAACATTGAAAAATAATTAATTGATATGTTTATCAAGTGATTATTAATAAACATTGGTTTTATTTAACAATATTTGGTTATAAACTTAACGAGCCACTTAAGAAACACACAAACGCTTAAAAAGCCGCAGGAATACTAACTCCAATGCAAAAACAAAAATAGAACAAAACATCAAACTTTCTTTGGTACTCACCATGTGGGAGTGTGGGAGAATGCTGTTGTGAGAAAGAGTATGTTGAGGAGTGCATATTTTGTTCTCTTTGCAAAGATCTATCTGGTGATTTAGCCCGTAACAAATCAATGCAAATAATTGAAGTTTTGTATAAGAGATTTCTTCGAGAAGAAAAAAAGTTGTTCACAAAGAAATTCTGAAACTGGGTTGCATTAAGAGTGAATATTTTTTTCACAATTTTTTTATCACTTTTCGAAAATTAATAATTTATTTTATATTTTTTTTTTTCATTCTTCAGCACACTGTGGTACAGGGTATTATGTCTTTGTGCATATGTTTGAAACAGGCAAAAGGAGACGAGGTAGACACATGGTTCCTTTTGAGAATATGCATAGAATCACTTTCTGAGTCGATTTATGCATGTTCGTCCGTTTGTCCGTCTGTTGGTGTTAAATTGTAAACAAAGTACAGGTGGCATTTATAATCCGAATTGGATGAAATTTGGCACAGCTCATTTATTTGCTCCAAGGCCCATATTGAAATTGGGAAAATCGGTTCAGATTTAGATATAGATAGCTCCCATATATATTTTCGTCCGATTTCATGTAAATGGTGCACCAAAGAGTTGACACTACATTATGGGTCTGCTATAACGCCTGGTAAGTTTGGATGAAATCGATTCAGATTTAGATATAGTTTCCTGTGTTAGATTGACACCAAATTTTGCTCAACCTTCATAAATTTTTTATAGTCTATCGTGTGTTAAGTTAAGATATTAAATTGTTCCAATATTTCTTGTTGTAAAAATTGGTTGAGATGCATATATTGATTCCATATATATTTTCGACTGGCTTTATGGTAATTGTGCACCATATAATGAATGAGATAAAATTCCGAATAGCGTTCGATTTATATAATTCTGTCCCATTGCACAGAAATGACTGTTATGAAATGGAATTTGGAACATTGTGGTACAGGGTATTATGTCTTTGTGCATATGTTTGTAACAGTCAAAAGGAAACGAAATAGACCCATGGTTCCTTTTGAGAATATGCATAGAATTACTTTCTGAGTGGATTTTTGCATGTCCGCCCTAAATTGTTATCAAAGTACAGGTCGCATTTATGATTCGAATTGGGTGAAAATTTGCACAGCTCATTTATATGGTCTAAGGACGAACGATATTGCAATTGGGAAAAAGTCGGCTCAGATTTAGATATAGCTCCCATATATATTTTCGCCCGATTTAATGTAAATGGTGAAATTTCGAAGTAAATATATTTCGATATGCATGAAACTTGGCATAGCGTACTGAATTTAGACTAAAATGATGTGGGCTAAGTTTCGTGAAAATCGGTTCAGATTTAGATATATGTAATTCCCTTATATATTTTTGTCCGATTTAAGGTAAATGGTGCGCCAAATTCCCTAAATATCTTTCGATATGCACGAAATTTGGCATAGCGTACTGAATTGAGTAGATAATGATGTGTACTATGTTTCGCGGAAATCGGTTTAGATTTAGATATATGTTCGTCCGATTTAATGTAAATGGTAAGCCAAAGTCCCTATACATCTTTCGATTTGCACGAAATTTGGTATAGCGCACTTAATTAAGTCTACAATGATATGTGTTAAGTTTCGTGAGTAGCGGCTCAGATTTAGATATAGCCCCAACATATATTTTCGTCCGATTTAAGGTAAATGGTGCGCCAAAGTCCCTAAATGTCGTTCGATGTGCACGAAATTTGGCACAGCGTATTGAATTGAGACTATAATGATGTGTGCTAAGTTTCGGTTGAAAATCGGTTCAGATTTAGAAATATCTCCCATATATATTTTCATCCGATATAATAGAAATCGTGCACCAATATATCATTCGTTTAATTACATGCCCATGTTCTTTCGAAAAGGCGACGTCTGTGAGGAGACTACGTAGAATATACCTAAAGTGATGAAGGGTGTGATATAGTCGGCCCAGTCCGACTTTATTACTTTCCTTACTGGTTTTTCTAATATTAATTAATCAAAAAATGAAATTAAATTTTGATCAACAAACATACAAAAAATGTTTGAAAATTATTATGGGTGTAAAAAATGTGGCATAGGTTAATTAAATTTGAAATAGAGTCGATTTGGTCGAAAACCCGTGTCAAAAACCCCCAAAATACCGAGTAATTGGACCGTCCATTAATTTATATGGGGTAAACCTCGAAACTTAAGTCAATATTGATAGCTTTTGGTTCGAAGATTTCAGACTCAAAGATAAAAAAATCCTCATTTACACGCACCAAACAAAACATTAAGGGCTTACCCCAAATAGTGGACCAAAATTGATGATTGTTATATCCTTCACCACGCTGTGGTACAGGAAATTATGTATTTGTGCATATGTTCGTTACGGGTTCGTGACATGGGACCCCACTTGTTTAAGTTTGATACGTTGGCCTACAACCTCCTGAGCCGAGTCGATCACGGATGCTGATTGACAGCTCGGGTATTGCCTCTACACTTTCCCTCTGCGGACACCGCAGAGCGTATATACCAAAGGGCAACGGTTGTTGTTGGTTGGCTCCCCTTGTTTGACACTCTCTCATTGGAATTGTTCTAGCTGTAAATAACAAAGATCATTAAGATCACAACGATCCTCTGCGATCCACGTGAACCTCTGCGTTCACTTGCTAACTAACCTTCTTATTGAGCTAACGTCTACGCGTTAGAACTAACAGGCCTCTGACGCCACCACAACAAATTACATAAGGTAATTTATTTGTTGCCTTAAGAAAAGATGAAGAATCAGCAATAAAGCCAAGAAACTTTGAATATTAATTTAACCACTTGCGTTTTATTTTTTATCGTCTCTTTTCTATATTTGCAGCAAGACGCGCGTAACATCATTGACTGTTTTAACCTATTTGACTGTCTAGTGCAGGCACGGGCAGAGCATAAAGAATTCTGTTCTCACGCACTTGTCTTTGTGTGTGTGTCAATGGTTTTTCAATTGGTTCAGTTGAATGTGTGTGAGAGAATAGCGATACTTACTCTCGCAAGAGTGCACGCGTGCTGTGCTTCGCCCGACTGTGGTCTAGTGTAAACAGACATATTTATTCGAGTGCAAGGCCCCATTACCAATTTTAGGTAATAAGTGTAGCCTGCATTACATTATGCGAATCTATATTCTATATTCCGATATTTGATTCATTAGAGGTCAACAACTCCTCTTATCCTATCATCTTTTCTAAACCTTCTTTTCCTGGGTTGAACAGATTTTGCCTGTTTGAGCTATGATCTTTTTTATTTTTCCACACAAGGCACCTTCTCTTTGCTATTGTCAAAATAAACTTGCACATTCTTGTACACTATTCTCTTCGCTAGCCTTCTACCACCAACCCTACCACCCATTAGAAAACACAATAACACCAACAAAATGTTTTAATTATTATTCTCTTCTATTCATCTTCAGATGACGTCATCTCTCCTGTCTCCACATTAATTCCCTTTGCACCAGGCGAAAAAAAACAGATCATTGCAATGAGAAAGAACATTGCGTTCTCTTTTCCCCCATTGCAATTCTCCCACTCTCC